>NC_052501.1:52557221-52573700 GCF_016617805.1 Bactrocera tryoni
CGGGGCATGAAGATTGCGAAACATTATAATGACAGATCCTAGCCAACTAGCCTTGCCTAGCCTGCACTCAAGCAATCGTAGTTACGATAATTTGGCCAATGTTCGGATAGACATTCATGATGAGTTCATCTTTCGGTGAGGTGAATTGACAAAAGACAGGTGGAGTTGATATCAAACCACTGGAAGTATCAACCGAAATTTGCCCATTTCCAATTCTTTGCGAATACAATGTAAAATGTCATCGGCAATGTCATTTTTTCGTATCCCATAATTGACATGGGTTTGAAGGCTGATATGTCGAAATGATCATCGCGAAAAGCGTACGAACTTCAGTGGCATTCGAAGTAGCTATCACATCGTATATCGTTTGATTTCAGTGATTATCATGTTCCAGCAATTGTAATTACTGGCATGCTTCTCAAAAAGTTGCACACACCGTACCATTCACAATACGCAATGACTCAAATGAAGTTGAACTGCGTACATTAGTCAATAGCAACCGAAGGTAGAAGCAATCGCCGTTTTTCGGGTGGATTTTATAAATTAGTCCTAATGTATTAGTTGAGAACACACCTGGATGTCCATCTACTGCTTGGCCTTGCTTTCTGCATATCCATTCTATTCCATAATATCAATACATTTCCGAATACAGCAATGTTTTCGCAAACGGATTTCTGACGCAAGTTGAAAAAAAACTCGTCAATGTCGATTTTGTTCTTGGCGGTGTTTCCGTTGGCTGCACTGAATTCTCTGGGTTGAAATACACTCTTTGGTCATTCTCGAAATGAACTGCGAGATGCACAACAGTCAGAAAACGTTCATGAATTTCAAAAGTAAATATCTTAAAAAACGTTTTATTACAGTTCACGCATCGACCCATTTGATGCTTGCTGATCTCATCTCGTTCAAGGCCAATAACCGCCACATTGCTTTCTTTGGTGACGTACTTGCAAACGTATTTGATCGATTTCACCAAACTACAATATTCAACATTGATGAGTTTTGAATGTGAATTAGATAATATTGACGAATACAGTACAATCCATGTGTTGTCAACTTCGTTAACACAACACTCCTCTAAATTGAATGCTGAATGTTCTACCATTGGCGTCTGGTGAGCGACGCCGATACAGCGGATATCCATCATTTTCAGTTTGCGTTTCCGAAAGAAAAGCACGTGGATAGTGTTTCGAGCATATATTGTCAGACCTACAAACCGAAGAAGGATTGTGGTGTCCGCTATCAAACATCGTAGCTGTTGTTTGAAAAGTCGTGCTGTGTCATCGTAACGATCGCTTGCTAATTGGCTGCGATCTATAATTCCGCACGTAGTATGTCATCGCATCATGCGAGTACTCGTGCATGTGCTTTGGGCTGCCAATGTAAGTTGATGGCAAAAAGAACGCCGATCAATATAAGGGCGACCTATTCGTGGCATCGTAACAAATTTCAATCAGAAGTCCCTTTTTGGAAATTTACGCTCGTAAGTCGGCTAAAAATGAACATTTTCTAATAACCATCCTTATTGGATTCCTTTCAAAGTGGTTCAGGTCTTTACCTAAACCCCAGACGCGACCCATTAAGGGAAGCTATCCGAATTCATTCTTCTTCTTTATTGGCGTTGACACCGCTTACACGGTAATAGCAGAGTCGTTTCTTCTTTTCGCAAGGAGGAGCCAATTGGAGATTCCAAGCCAAGCTAGGTCCTTCTTCACCTTGTTTTTCCATCGGACTGGATGTTTCCCTCTTCTTCTGCTTCCCCCTGCGAGTGCTGCGTCGAATCCTGGTGTGTTTTCGTCCATTCGGACAACATGACCTAGCCAGCGTAGCTGCTGTCTTTTAATTTATGTCAATGTCGTCGTACATCTCATACAGCTCATCGTTTCATCAAATGCGATATTCGCCGTGGCCAATGCGCAAAGAACCATAAATCTAAAAATCCGGACTTTTTTCTATTCGGGATTTCTAATAGTGCGGAAAAGTTGCCTTAGTACTTCCTAATTCCAATGCAAATTTTTGTTTTGAGATCGGATTGAATCTTCAACCCCAACTCCGGCCTTGAAATTTCGGAAATTCGCCTAAAATCGTGAAATTGTCTACCTAGCGCCTGAAATACGCATCTCATGGCAAAATGTATAAAGCAAAAGTTATTTGTCACATCATTTGCTACCGAAATGGTACACGTGATCATGGCCGTAGGATGAACCGTTCCCGAGATACGAGCGAAAAGGCGGCGCGCCACAGCGCAAGGTGAAAATCGGCTTGCGGCCACACTTCTTGACGTTGATTTCGCCGAGTGCTATCACTCACATTCATTCACCTACGCCAAAGGACACGTTCGGATAGGTCTCCACACAAATATTTTTTCATCGAGTTCCTTCACTCTTGTCGTTGATTTCGCCGAGTGATATCACTTATATTCTCTCAACAGAACACAGAACTCAAAATGTCTGTATCTAATTTTAAATTTAGACAGAAATGTCCTTTCTTTGACATATATCCGTACAATCTCTCTGAGTCCCAGTTACTTACTTACCAGGATGTTCTTTTGTGTTATCAGTTTGAAAGATTTCGTATAGGGCGACTCCGAGGCGGCAACTATGAACCTAGGAGTAAAGAGGTTACAGAAATAGTTGCAAAAAAGGTTGAAAATACTTTCAAAAAGTCATCTATTCCGAAAGTTTCACACACCAGAGTTGTACAAATGCTCACCACATACCATAAGAAATTTCTGACTTTTAAACAAATGTTTTTAAAGAACCCAATAGGTTTGAGCGCTAAAGGAGACGACTTTGTCTCTTCTGCCGGAAAATTATTTGACATCGCTGCTTGTAAATGCATTTATTTTTCTTCGTGCACTTGTCCAAAGGAAAGGAAAGTTCCTATTAATGAACAACCATTTCTCTTGGACCAGAGAACCAGAAGAATTGGTCGCATTGGAAGTGTTGATCTACCTGAAACAAAAAAGATTACAAAGAAGAATGAACGTAAAGAAAAGCTTTCAAAACGTCATTCAACATCAACACTTACCAGAAAAGTATCAGCTAGAACACGTGACCATTCAGATCAGCCAGACTCTCATACAGACGACAACAATGTAGGTGCGTCCCACATGGATTCTTCCAAAAACGATGCTGATGATGAATTTTCTCTTCCATCCTCTAAAACCAAACAAAACACACTAGTATTAGAACACACTGCTTTAGCTGCCCAAAGATTTGGAGTAAGAGTCTGCTTTCTTGGATGCCAAAAAAGCAGGTTTGATAACAGAGGATCAGGCTAGCCTTGTCACTGACAAATGCAAGATTAGTCGGCCAAAAAAGTGTTGGAGTTAACATATTTCTCTTATAGCGGAACCTGGTTGTCATTACTTTGGCCACGTCACCTCTCCTTCCGGGTCAGCTGAGGATGAGACGCAAGCTATATGGCAACATTTACAAGACAATTCAGTTGATGTGGAACATCTAGAAGTTGTCGGTGCTGATAGCACCAACACGAACACAGGTTGGAAAGGTGGAATCATTCTGAAACTAGAAGAAATAATAGGTAGGCCATTACAGTGGGTTGTTTGTCTTCTACATTTCAACGAACTTCCATTTCGTGCTCTCTTCGAACACATAGATGGTGTCTCAAAGAGTCCAAATACATTCTCTGGCGACATAGGTAAACTGCTCTCTGATTGTGAGAAGTTGCCTGTTGTCAAGTTTGAAAGTTTTCCATCCTGCCAATTACCTTCTAAGGTTATTAATCCGACCCAACTTAGCACAGACCATGCTTATCTCTATAAAATATCAAAAGCTGTTATTTCCGGTCAATGTTCCTCAGATTTAGCGTCGATGCATCCAGGTAACATGTGCAAATCTCGCTGGCTCACCAGTGCAAATAGAATTCTGAGATTATACATTTCTACTGACAAACCAACAAAGGAAATAAAGATTTTGGTCAAGTACATACTTACAGTTTACTCACCTTTGTGGTTCTCAAAAAGATTCAACAGTTCAATCAAAGATGGCTCGCCATCTCTATGCTGCAATTCAAAGGTTGAGATACTTACCTGCTAAACTGCGCAAGGTTGTCGATTCATCCATTCAACAGAATACTTTCTTTGCTCTTCCAGAAAACATTCTCCTTAGTATGATGACTGACAAACGGATAGAAGTCAGAAAGTTGGCCCTTGACCGTCTTCTGGCAGCCAGAGAAGCAGAGTCTGACACTGTAAATAGAAGGGTTAGATGTAATAAATTGCCAAAGCTGAATTTCAAAGCTAATATTTATTACGATATGATTAACTGGAAAATTATTTCCTTGACTGTTCCACCAGTTCTTTGTTCAGTTTCTAACGAAGAACTCATAAAAGGGCTGTCGGGAGACACTGAAGAGGTATGGAAATTTAGTGAATTCCCCTCTCACACCATGGCAGTCGAGAGAACCGTCAAACTGGTGACAGAGGCATCTTCTAAAGTTATTGGCTCCCAATCTCGGGATCGTTTTATACGCTCTACACTAAAATCTAGGCAACAAGTGCCAAAGTTTAGTACAAAATCTGATTTTATCAATAAATTTGACACAGATTCAGACTAAAACAATCCTGACGAATGGTTGGTTGGTTGCATTGGGCTTGGGAGGAACCCGAAGAGCAGCCACCTCCACGCGGTGGGTTCTGGGTGACCAATACAGGTTAGCTGAGAGCTGCAACAATTTTCACCTTGCGCTGTGGCGCGCCGATCATGATCACGTATACCATTTCGGTAGCAAATGATGTGACAAATAACTTTTGCTTTATACATTTTGCCATGAGATGATTTCAGGCGCTAGGTAGACAATTTCACGATTTTAGGCGAATTTCCGAAATATCAAGGCCGGAGTTGGGGTTGAAGATGCAATCCGATCTCAAAACAAAAAGTTGCATTGGAATCAGGTAGTACTAAGGCAACTTTTCCGCACTATTAGAAATCCCGAATCGAAAAAAGTCCGGAATCGACCCACCCTAATGTCCACTACGAGTGTAAAATGTAATTTTTAAAATAAAGAGTTCTTCGGTTAAAAAACTGTTAAAAGTGTAAAATGTGGATTTATTTAAAAGTTTATAGTTTAATTTAATTAATTTGAAGTGAAAAATGTGAAATGTTGAAATGTTCGAATTCTGGGAATTTTTGAACTTTAAGGTCGAATATCTCGTAAACTAAGCGGTACCTATGACAATAATATTTTATAATAATATTTTTTAATCAGGAGGATTTCCTCTTTCCAACGGTACCTTCAAATCGCGGCGCCAAAGAAATCGGAATTGTGCCTGCACTTTTCATACACTTACACTTCCTTATATTGTTTCTACATATGGAGCTATATATAACATTTTTTAACGTGGCGGTCCGATGTTTTGTAATGGATGCGCCCGCTAAGTCTTTTGTGTTAGGTATTAAAGGCCACACTGGGTACTATTCATGTGTACGTTGCACACAAAAAGGTGAAATATTAAAACATCGCCTCGTTTCCCCGAAACTCAAAACTTAGTTGCGAGAACAAATGAATCGTTCCGAATGCACTTGCAACCAGAGCATCATAAGCAGTCGTCCAAATCAACATTAGAAAATTTAAATATAGACATTATTCATCAATGTTGTTTGGATTATATGCATGTAGCTAGCTTGGGGGTTATGAGAACGCTTTTGAACGCATGGGTTAAGAAAAGAAGTGGACATTACTCCTTGCCTTTGTATAAAGCAGAAGTACTTTCAACAGAATTAGTTTTCAAAAAAAAAATATACCAAAGGAATTTAATAGGAAACCACGTAGTTTAAAAGAGCTTGATAGATGGAAGGCTACAGAATTGCGACAGTTTGCATTGTATACCGGACCTTATTTGTTAAAAAATATATTATCACTAGAAAGATATGAGCACTTTTTAAAATTTTCTTTAGCTTTAAGAATTTTACTTCATAAAGACGAATCAAAACAAAACAATCTATGTGCAGAAAATTTACTAAAATCTTTTGTAAGTGACATTCCGTCTATGTATGATATCTCATTTATTACTTGCAACTTTCATTCATTGTTGCATTTACATGATGATGCCAAAAGGTATGGGTCCTTAGATGGAATTAGCGCTTTCAAATTTGAGAATCACCTCCAAAAAGTGAAGCGGAAGGTAAGGAAAGGGGAACAAGTTGCTTCTCAAATTTACAAAAGGCACGTAGAAAGTAGTTTTCACTTAAAAAGACTCGATGAAAATCAAAGTGTCGTATTTGATAAAGTAGTTAACGGGCAAATATGAAATGTTCAGGTAAATGGGTACTTCTTTTCTTTGGAGCAACCAAATAATTTCTGCCTGGTTGTGAATACAGTTATCCAAACTATAAAAATCATTAATTCCAATAATGTTACACTTTTCACCGGTCTTGTCTTGAAAAATTTAACACCTTACTTTTGCACACCTATAAGTTCATGTAAATTTAACTTGTATTATGTAGCTGGCATTCAGTACGATAGGGGAATAGAATTTACAAAAGAAAAAATAACTTCCAAGATTATATGTTTGAATGAATCTTCTGGAAGTGGATTTTATTTCACACCACTAATTAACTGATTGACATCATGAGCTCTATTAATAATTATGGATATGAACCTAACAGCAGCCAAATAATATGTAAGTCTAAATAAAACACTTTAAATTTTCTTCATTTTTATTTAACTTTATGTTTTTCAGATCAAAATCTAGACAGCACAGACCAACAGTCTCTTAAAAATTTAATAGCGGAGTTGACGATGGAAGTGCGGGCTTTAAAGACAGAAGTGAAGGAGCTAAAGGAAGAAAACAGAATAAATTTGTTGAAGCTGACAGAGGAAGTTATTGCGGTCAAATTGGAAAATAGGGGAAAACCCTCTGAAAGTCAAAGCCCAGAATTCGACCAACTACCATTTTACCATAAGAAGGATCTTGACGATTTCGAAGCACAGCTTTTACAAAAGCCAGAGTTGTTGGAGAAATTTGTATGTATAATGCTTATGTTGCTTTTACCAGTTACAAATGTATAACAAAGAATTATTTATAGAAACTATATATTAAGAAGACTGGGGGTGAAGCGTCAACCCCTTTTCTAAGAGCAGCAATCAGGCGTATTTTTTCAGACGAGTTGGCAATGTATTTTTCGTGGAGGGGCACGGCAAATAAGCCAAGCGCGGAAAAATGTTTAGTTACAACAATAATAAAAAGTAATATTATTTTATATTGTATTAATTCTTTTAACAATAACTACATTTATTTCCTCTTTCTTTAGATATTTGCCATGAAATGTTTCAAATGGACGAAAAAGCCGTTAGATCAACGCTACAAAAACATTTCGTTTATGCAAACGAAAGAGTAAAAAAACGCCGTCTACCTTTGTCTGAAAATAAATGATTGTATTGAGCTGTAAGGAAAAACATGTTAATGAATTAATTTAAAATATAAATAAATTTGAATTTAAAAATAAACCAAAAAATGAATATTTATTAATAAGATGACTGAAAACTGATTGGAAAGAACAATCGAAATTTATAATAAAATGACTGTAAATTGACTAAATATTGACTGAAAATTGACTAGAAATGAGTGGAAAAAACAATCGAAATTTATAATAAAATGACTGGAAATTGACCCTGAAAATGACTCAATCAAAATCATTCAATTTTGTTCGACCATTTTCTTCCGAGGGAACAGTCAATTAGAAATTGACTGTTTTCTATCAATTTTTCAATTGAAAATGAGTAATTTTCCATTAAAAATTGATAGTAAATGCTGGCTGGGATGTTTCAAAACCGACGCAAAAATTCGGTTTTATTACGATTAAAGAGCCCTCAAACACTTCTCCGAATCAGTAATTCATTGTTTTTGTTGGATTATGAATCTGCGAGGCACTAACTTTGCACAGAGCTTTCGCCTCTTTACTTCGCCTGTTTCCAGCTTATCAAATATCGTTTCAACGGTGAATTTCCCTGAGCCCAAATTCAGTAGTATTTTCCTCCAAAAAGCAATGCTTTGTTAACACACAAAATGTTTTATGCTCAATTTTTTTGTAAACTAACACAAGTTGCTTTACAAAAATTCTATATCTCATTAACTAATAGTTGCAATCCAACTAATATAAATCATATAGTAGTACTTTCTATGTATCAGCCACAGTGAAGCGTGGTCGGGTCCTCTAGTATTAATATATCTTCTTCTTCTTCTTAATTGGCGTAGACACCGCTTACGCGATTATAGCCGAGTTAACAACAGCGCGCCAGTCGTTTCTTCTTTTCGCTACGTGGCGCCAATTGGATATTCCAAGCGAAGCCAGGTCCTTCTCCACTTGGTCCTTCCAACGGAGTGGAGGTCTTCCTCTTCCTCTGCTTCCCCCGGCGGGTACTGCGTCGAATACTTTCAGAGCTGGAGTGTTATCATCCATCCGGACAACATGACCTAGCCAGCGTAGCCGCTGTCTTTTAATTCGCTGAACTATGTCAATGTCGTCGTATATCTCGTACAGCTCATCGTTCCATCGAATGCGATATTCGCCGTGGCCAATGCGCAAAGGACCATAAATCTTTCGCAGAATTTTTCTCTCGAAAACTCGTAACATCGACTCATCGGTTGCTGTCATCGCCCAAGCCTCTGCACCATATAGCAGGACGGGAATTATGAGGGACTTATAGAGTTTAGTTTTTGTTCGTCGAGAGAGGACTTTACTTTTCAATTGCCTACTCAGTCCGAAGTAGCACCTGTTGGCAAGAGCAATCCTGCGTTGGATTTCCAGGCTGACATTGTTCGTGGTGTTAATACTGGTTCCTAAGTAGACGAAATTATCTACAACTTCAAAGTTATGACTGTCAACAGTGACGTGAGAGCCAAGTCGCGAGTGCGACGACTGTTTGTTTGATGACAGGAGATATTTCGTTTTGCCCTCGTTCACTGCCAGACCCATTTTCTGTGCTTCCTTGTCCAGCCTGGAGAAAGCAGAACTAACGGCGCGGGTGTTGAGGCCGATGATATCAATATCGTCGGCATACGCCAGCAGCTGTACACTCTTATAAGAAGATGTTACCTTCTCTGTTTAGTTCTGCAGCTCGAACTATTTTCTCCAGAAGCAGGTTGAAGAAGTCACACGATAGGGAGTCGCCTTGTCTGAAACCTCGTTTGGTATCGAACGGCTCGGAGAGGTCCTTCCCGATCCTGACGGAGCTTTTCGTGTTGCTCAGCGTCAACTTACACAGCCGTATTAGTTTTGCGGGGATACCAAATTCAGACATCGCGGCATAAAGGCAGCTCCTTTTCGTGCTGTCGAAAGCAGCTTTGAAATCGACAAAGAGGTGGTGTGTGTCGATTCTCCTTTCACGGTCTTTTCCAAGATTTGGCGCATGGTGAATATCTGGTCGGTTGTTGATTTTCCAGGTCTGAAGCCACACTGATAAGGTCCAATCAGTTTGTTGACGGTGGGCTTTAATCTTTCACACAATGCGCTCGATAGAACCTTATATGCGATGTTCAGGAGGCTAATCCCACGGTAGTTGGCGCAGATTGTGGGGTCTCCTTTTTTATGGATTGGGCATAGCACACTTAAATTCCAATCGTTGGGCATGCTTTCGTCCGACCATATTTTACAAAGAAGCTGATGCATGCACCTATTAGTTCTTCGCCGCCGTGTTTGAATAGCTCGGCCGGTAGTCCGTCGGCCCCTGCCGCTTTGTTGTTTTTGAGGCGGGCAATTGCTATTCGAACTTCTTCATGGTCGGGTAATGGAACGTCTGCTCCATCGTCATCGATTGGGGAATCGGGTTCTTCTTCTCCTGGTGTTGTGCGTTCACTGCCATTCAGCAGGCTGGAGAAGTGTTCCTCCATAATTTAAGTATGCTCTGGGCATCAGTGACTAGATCACCTTTGGGGGTTCTACAAGAGTATGCTCCGGTCTTGAAACCTTCTGTAAGCCGCCGCATTTTTCGTAGAATTTTCGAGCATTACCCCTGTCGGCCAGCTTATCAAGCTCTTCGTACTCACGCATTTCGGCCTCTTTCTTCTTCTGTCTGCAATGCGTCTCGCTTCCCTCTTCAACTCTCGGTATCTATCCCATCCCGCACGTGTAGTGGTCGATCGTAACGTTGCGAGGTAGGCAGCCTGTTTTCTCTCCGCTGCGACACGGCACTCCTCGTCGTACCAGCTGTTCCTTTGCATTTTCCGAAAACCAATGGTTTCGGTTGCAGCTGTACGTAAGGAGTTTGAAATGCCGTCCCACAGTTCCCTTCTACCAAGTTGTTGACGAGTGCTCTTAGAGAGCAGGAGTGCAAGCCGAGAAGAAAATCGTTAAGCTGTCTGTTGTAATTGCAGCTTCTCGACGTCGAACCTTCCTTGTGTTTGTTGACGTGCGCTTTTTGCAGCACAGAGGCGGGTGCGAATCTTGACTGCAACAAGATAGTGATCCGAGTCGATGTTAGGACCTTGGAGCGTACGCACGTCTAGAACACTGGAAACGTGTCTTCCGTCTATCACAACATGATCGATCTGATTGGCTGATTGGTGGCTTTTCGATCCGGAGACTGCCAGGTAGCTTGATGTATCTTCTTGTGCTGGAATCTAGTACTACGGATAACCATATTTCGGGCCCCGGCGAAGTCGATCAACCTCAACCCATTCAGGGATGTTTCGTCGTGGAGGCTGAATTTACCGACCATAGTGCCAAAGATACCTTCTTTGCCCACCCTGGCGTTAAAGACGCCATGCACGATTTTGACGTCGTGGCGGGGGCAGCTCTCATAGGTGCGCTCCTAGCGCTCATAGAAGGCATCTTTGGTCACATCGTCCTTCTCTTCCGTCGGGGCGTGGGCGCAAATCAGCGATATGTTGAAGAACCTCGCTTTGATGCGGATTGTAGCTAGACGTTCATTCACCGGAATGAATGATAGTACTCGGCGACGGAGTCTCTCTCTCCCACCACGAATCCAACACCAAACTTGCGCTCCTTTATATGGCCACTGTAGTAAATGTCACAAGGACCTACTCGTCTCTGTCCTTGTCCTGTCCATCGCATTTCTTGGACGGCGGTGATGTCAGCCTTTATTTTCTCGAGGACATCAACCAGCTGGGCAGCGGCACCTTCCCAATTAAGGGTCCGGACATTCCAGGTGCATGCCCTCAAATCGTAGTCCTTATTTCGTTTGCCATGGTCGTCATCAAAAGGGGGTTTTCTCTCCGAGGCTGTCAGCTTTCTTCTCATATTTTTTACGTGGCGGGTCCCAGACCCAGCGCACAACCCTAAGCAGGGGATGTTTCGCCTTCTCACATTAGCTCGCCTTCGAACGGATGTTCTTAGGCTACCCAGAGGATACTTGGTCAAAGACCGGAAGTTGTGAGCTGCTTGAGGCATGTGTAAAAGAATCGTTTCTGGCCACTCCCAAGTGAATGGCGATCAGAGAACTTTCCTCACTTGCGTGAACTTCTACACATGACTCCATCCTATCACAATATAAAAATATTAATTCATTAACAAAGAAAATAATTCATAAGAAAATCAAAATAATTAATAAAAACTTAAAATTTATATACATACATAACAATATGAAATAAAAAAAATTCATATACATATATATGCATATATATATATATAAAATAAAAAAAATCTTCCCCTGGACTAGATATATGCTTCGTGGTGTAAAACGTAATTCTATATGTATATGCTTTGCTTAAATGCTTCTAGGAACTTTTCGAGGATGGCATTTCTTTCTCTTTCAATTTGAAGGGCCTCCCTGCCATCCTCTTTAATTGCTTCAATTTCCGCCTTAATTTTTGTATTTGAATCCCGGAATTCCTCCAAAAATTCATTTTGAATATTATTTGAAGTATGTTTTTTTCTTTTCCTTGCAGGTTCCTCGTCTACAAACGGCAATTCTTCCTGGGAATCCAGCGTAATGGAAGAGCTGTTAAGGGGTGATGCACAGTCTACAACTTCGTGAACTGTAATAAATTAGTTTATAAAAGTAAATATAAGTTTTTTAAATTTCTGTTTTGTTTTACTAACCTGTGCTCTCCTTCACCAATGTTTCCAAATTGAAGCTTTTATAGCTCCCAAGGATACTATTTATTTTAGGGTAGAATTCCCATGTCGAAGGGCTGCCGCCAGAGGGACCAATAGATTTCCCCTCATCTCTGTAAAATTTTTTGAAAACTTTTATATGAATAAATGCATATGCATATTAAATAAACTTATCTGTATTTGTTTGTCAAATTATTTGTTTTCACACGAATTTCATTCACGGAATATACATGCCCCTTTGTCGCCATATCTACAGACATATCCTTAAAAACGTGAGAATTACGTTTTACACCACGAAGCTGTGGCAATTTTTCTTCCTACGAGCATAAAAGAAGTTCCACTTCCTCTTTGTTCCACCTTGATCTCTTTTTCCTGAGAAATCAACAAATTTACATATACTTTAAATAATAATTTTATTAAAAATAGGTTTACTAACCTCTTTCTCTCGCTGTCGGCCATTTTTGTTTACTTTGTCATTTGACATTTCTCCTCTTATTCGCAAAAATTATCGATAAAATCTAATCTAGTTGTGTAATCTGAGATTAATTTTGAATCTCGGATTGACTAGAGAGGAATTTTGTATGGTAAATCTTTTTTCTTAATTACGGATTATCGAGTTAATCTCGTTAATGGAAATAATCTCGTTATATGTAAACATAACGCTCGCTTACGCGATTATAGCCGAGTTAACAACAGCGCGCCAGTCGTTTCTTCTTTTCGCTACGTGGCACCAATTGGATATTCCAAGCGAAGTCAGGTCCTTCTCCACCTGGTCCTTCCAACGGAGTGGAGGTCTTCCTCTTCCTCTGCTTCCTCTGGCTTGTACTGCGTCGAATACTTTCAGAGCTGGAGTGTTTTCAACCATCCGTACAACATGACCTTGCCAGCGTAGCCGCTGTCTTTTAATTCGCTGAACTATGTCTATGTCGTCGTATATCTCGTACAGCTCATCGTTCCATCGAATACGATATTCGCCGTGGCAAATGCGCAAAGGACCATAAATCTTTCGCAGAATTTTTCTCTCGAAAACTCATAAAGTCGACTATTCGGTTGTTGTCATCGCACAAGCCTCTGCACCATATAGCAGGACGGGAATTATGAGCGACTTATAGAGTTTACCTTTTGTTCGTCGAGAGAGGACTTTACTCTTCAATTGCTTACTCAGTCCGAAGTAACACCTGTTGGCAAGAGCAATCCTGCGTTGGATTTCCAGGCTGACATTATTGGTGGTGTTAATGCTGGTTCCTAAGTAGACGAAATTATCTACAACTTCAAAATTATGACTGTCAACAGTGACGTGAGAGCCAAGTCGCGAGTGTGACAGGAGATATTTCGTTTTGCCCTCGTTCACTGCCAGACCCATTTGCTGTGCTTCCTTGTCCAGCCTGGAGAAGCCAAAACTAACGGCGCGGGTGTTGAGGCCGATGATATCAATATCATCGGCATACGCCAGCAGCTGTACACTCTTATAGAAGATGGTACCTTCTCTATTTAGTTCTGCAGCTCGAACTACTTTCTCCAGAAGCAAGTTGAAGAAGTCGCACGATAGGGAGTCGCCTTGGCTGAAACCTCGTTTGGTATCGAACGGCTCGGAGAGGTCCTTCCCGATCCTGACGGAGTTTTTGGTGTTACTCAACGTCAGTTTACACAGCCGTATTAGTTTTGCGGGGATACCAAATTCAGACATCGCGGCATAAAGGCAGCTCCTTTTCGTGCTGTCGAAAGCAGCTTTGAAATCGACGAAGCGGTTGTGTTTCGATTCTTCTTTCACGGGCCTTTTCCAAGATTTGGCGCATGGTGAATATCTGGTCGGTTGTTGATTTGCCGGGACTAAAGCCACACTGATAAGGTCCAATCAGTTTGTTGACGGCGGGCTTTAATCTTTCACACAATACGCTCTATAGAACCTTATATGCGATGTTGAGGAGGCTAATCCCACGGTAGTTGACGCAGATTGTGGGGTCTCCTTTTTTATGGATTGGGCATAGCACACTTAAATTCCAATCGTTGGGAATGCTTTCGTCCGACCATTTTTTGCAATGAGGCTGATTCATGCTCTTTATCAGTTCTTCGCCGCAGTGTTTGAATAGCTCGGCCGGCAATCCGTCGGCCCCTGCCGCTTTGTTGTTCTTCAGGCGGGCAATAGCTATTCGAACTTCTTCATGGTCGGGCAATGGAACGTCTGCTCCATCGTCATCGATTGGGAAATCGGGTTCTCCTTCTCCTGGCGTTGTGCGTTCCATAATTTAAGTATGCTCTGGGCATCGGTCACTAGATCACCTTTAGCGGTTCTACAAGAGTATGCTCCGGTTTTGAAACCTTCTGTAAGCCGCCGCATCTTTTCGCTACAGAATCTTCGAGCATTACCCCTGTCAGCGAGCTCATCAAGCTCTTCGTACTCACGCATTTCAGCCTCTTTCTTTTTCTGTCTATAAATGCGTCTCGCTTCCCTTTTCAACACTCGGTATCTATCCCATCCCGTACGTGTTGTGGTCGATCGTAACGCTGCGAGGTAGGCAGCCTGTTTGCACAATTGCAGTTTGAACAAAAAAAAAACCAAAAAAGTGGATCGTTAACTTTCATCTTAGCTGGCATCATGCGACCAAAACCATCCATCCAAATGTTGCCCCCTCAAAAATAGTGTTGAAATATAAAAAACTCTGTCAAACATCCAAAATTACAGTTCAACGCTGGCAATGGTTGACATTAAATATATTTAGATATCAATTGCTATATATTAGCAATGTGCAATATCCAAGACAATAATTCTAGCAATACATATTTCTATCATTCTAATTTGACTGTTGATGCCGATAATAGGTATATATTGTCGCTTTTACATTATACCGATAGTTTTATAACATACATATGCGTGAGGGAAGTAAAGTAAAAGTGTTCTCAAAATTTTGAAGAAATGTCATCTGAAAAAAGGATATCGGTCAGATTTAAAGGTGACATACGCATTTTAAAAATTTTGTATTTAATGTTGGTAATTTACGACTCTTTTGGCGCTATGGTGTGATGGTACATATGTATGAAAGAGGAAACTTTAGTATACCATCCCACGATTTCAGGGTTAAAAGTGGTATGGTTGGATAGGGCTGATGCTCCAGATTAAGAAAATATATAATTATAGCCGCCACCAAACTTATGGTTTTTCGAGATGTTTGCTAATTTAATTTTGCTTCTTCTCGAATTATGGTTAGTTTTTCTTTCATATTATGCACTTTTAATACACTTACACTTCACTACAATGTTTCTACATATTTATTTTTATTAATATTTTATATATTTGCTTAAAATAAGCATTTCATATTTTACATAAATATTATTACACGCACAATAACAATAAGTGTTCCGTGTTTTCAAATAATAAGTGTTACCATGTCCCAAATGATTGAAAACAATAAAAATAGATAAAATAAACTCAAAATTATCCTGGGCGATCCAACACCTGGGTGTGTCAGGTTTTTACGATTGAAACCCCCTTTTGCGTTGGCGGCCTTCGGCCGCACTTCAAAAAAAATAACCCTGGCCGATCCAACACCGGGGTGTGCCAACACCATGGTGTGTCAGATTTTTCTTCGAGTAAAACTCCTTTTTGCGTTGGCGGCCTTCGGCCGCGCTTCAAAAAAATAACCCTGGCCGATCCAACAACGGGGTGTGCCAACACCAGGGAGTGTCAAGTTTTTTCGAGTAAAACTTTTTTTTTGCTTGTTATTCATGATATAGCAAGAAAAGGGATAATGATTTATTTGGGGTATAAACCTATTTTTTATTACTTTGATAAAGGTGACGTTCTCCAGATCACGAAAATATATATATATGTATATAGTTGCCGCTGACTTGCAGTTTTAAAGATATTTGCATTTAAAGTTGAAAAATTGAACACTTTTACATTGGTAATTTGTATATTGTGAATAACTTTTTTACTTATATTATGCAGGCACGATTCCGGCACAATTCCGATTTCTTTGGCGCCGCGATTTGAAGGTACCGTTGGAAAGTGGAAGTCCTCCTGATTAAAAAATATTCAGGGTTATAGGTACCGCAAAGGCTTAGTTTACGAGATATTCGAAATTAAAGTTCGAAAACTCGCAAAATTCGAACATTTCAAGAAGCTATTTCACCACAATAAACACACTTTATTCACATTTTTCTCTTCAAATTAATTAAATTACACTATAATCTTTTAAATAAATCCACATTTTACACTTTTAGCAGGTTTTTTATCCAAAAAATCTTTATTTTAAAAATTACATTTTACACTCGTAGTGAACATCATGTGTGTGCTAAAAATTACGACGAAATGGAGCGCTGCCATGTGATTATAAGGAAATTCACTAAAATGCCTTTTTTCCCAAAAATTCCTCTATCCATTCATGTGGATATACTCTTTATTTAATTTAATAAACAAATAAGTAATATTATATAGTAA
>NC_052501.1:52573800-52673846 GCF_016617805.1 Bactrocera tryoni
TAAATTTTACGGAAGAAGTGGCAGAAGGAAGCTGCATCCAGGCTTTTTATAAAAATTGAAAGTGGGCGTGGCGCCGCCCACTTATGGACCAAGAACCATATCTTAGGAACTACTAGACCGATTTCAATGAAATTCGGTATATAATGATTTCTTAACACCCTGATGACATGGGTGAAATCGGTTCACAACCACGCCTTCTTCTAATATAAAGCTATTTTGAATTCCATCTGATTGAGATGCTAGTTGTTTACTAGTAAATAACTATTTGGGTTGTTATTGTTTGTTGTACTGATAGTGCGCTTCTATTGTTCTAAGATAAAGTTGTTTTGATGATTTTTCTTTAATGTTTACTGAAAGATAAGGTTGTAGTTAAAGGTTAAAGTATTAACTCGCGCATGTAATATATTGATAAGTGATAAAATCATGATTTGAATTTCTGAAAGCGCACATGCGTATACATATGTACATTCATATGAGCATGCGCAGAGACATAAGATTAATATGATAGAAGATGTACATACATACAAAGGTATATACTGTTGTGATAAATATAATTTCTATTAGTAAGAAATATATGGGTTGTCAAAAAAGTCTTGTGGTATTTTTATTGAATTTTTTTTGAAGTTATACATCTTATACGAGTTCGGAAAAGGTTGCGATAGATTCAGGTTGCACAACCTTGCTCAATATGAATCTACGCAACGGTTGCGATAGATTCAGGTTGCACAACCTTGCTCAATATGAATCTACGCAACTTTGTCTGCGAAGATGTTCGAGCAGCAAGCGAAGCGGTGACAATCGGCGATCGTTTGTTCGTTTCTTTCGGCACAGCTCGGCTTTTCTACCAACAACACAATGTTGCCATGCTTATGCTATTGTTGTTTTTGTAGAACAATGTTTCAAAATTTGGTTGGTGACATATTCAATTAAAAAATCAATTCTGTTGGGCTTCGAACTACGCACCTCCAACGTGCTCGTCGTCACTTTCCAAGCACTTACCACCTCGACCACCATTGACACTTGAATTGCGTTATCCTAATTATGGTTTGGTTATGCAGTACGAAATATACAATGGATCGCCGATTGTTAACTCTTTCCTTGCTGCTGCTGCGCATATGTATGTTTGTATGCTTGTGCATTATTGAAGTTATACTGCTTTTTCTTTCCTTTTTCTTTCATTTCTGCGAAATGATATGCATTTCTTGGAATATCACTAAGAAGTATAACTTCATCCGCGCGTAGGGACTCCACGCACCTTTTTTTATTGAAATTGAAATGAATTTTTGATGACTCAAGCCCGGTTCTTGATCGATGCTACGGCTGCTACTATGCCGGTCACTTTCGACCAATTCAGCGATTTTATCGCAATTTTCGACGACAGGGCTTCCGAAGCGTAGCTCATCTTCGACCACATCTAGACCAGAACGTAAACGTTGAAACTATCGTTGTGCGGTGGAAATGGAAACTGGATCCGGTCCATAAACTGCACAAATTTTATTGGCAGCTTGAGATGCATTTTTGCCTTTATCGTAGAAGTGCTGTAAAATATGCCGTATTTTCTCTTTATTTAAACGACAATCAATCCGTGCAAGCTGTACTTGAGTAAAAATTGAGATATCATGATGAAACTTCTTGGTACACGTATTCTTGGCTCCATAAGAAGGTTATGTTCGAAGATGGGCAAAATCGGCCTACTGCCCCGCCCACAAAATGGCGAAACCCGAAAACCTATAAAGTGTCATAACTAAGCCATAAGTAAAGATATTAAAATGAAATTTTTCACAAAGGATCGCATTAGGAGGGGCATATTTAGACGTAATTTTTTTGGAAAAGTGGGCGTGGCCCCGCCCCCTACTAAGTTTTTTGTACATATCTCGGAAACTGCTATAGCTACGTCAACCAAACTCTATAGAGTCGTTTTCCTCAGGTATTTCCATATACAGTTTAAAAATGGAGGAAATCGGATAATAACCACTCCCACCTCCCATACAAAGGTTATGTTGAAAATCACTAAAAGTGCGTTAACCGACTAACAAAAAACGTCAGAAACACTAAATTTTACGGAAGAAGTGGCAGAAGGAAGCTGCATCCAGGCTTTTTTAAAAATTAAAGAAAATGGGCGTGGCGCCGCCCACTTATGGACCAAGAACCATATCTCCAGGAACTACTAGACCGATTTCAATGAAATTCGGTCATATAATGTTTTCTTAACACTCCTGATGACATGTACGAAATATGGGTGAAATCGGTTCCAACCACGCCTTCTTCTAATATAAAGCTATTTTGAATTCCATCTGATGCCTTCTCTGTATAATACGAGTATAAACATTAGGAACCAATGATGATAGCGGAATAAAACTTTACACAAATACGGTATTTGAAAAATATGTAAATGACGGATAATGAAATCTCGATTATCACTTTACCATGCGAGAGTATAAAATGTTCGGTGACACCCGAACTTAGCCCTTCCTTACTTGTTCTATTCAGCTTTATTGAAGTTATTTCAGAAGGCTCCAACTCTTGACCGATGCTACGGCTGCTACTATGCCGGTCTCTTTCGACCAATTCAGCGATTTTATCGCAATTTTCGACGACAGGCCTTCCGGGCGCGTGGCGCATCTTCGACCACCTCTACACCAGAACGAAAACGTTGAAATCATCAGTTGTGCGGTGGAAATGAAAACTGTATCGGGTCCATAAACTGCACAAATTTTATTGGCGGCTTGAGATGCATTTTTGCCTTTATCGTAGTAGTACTTAAAATATGCCGTATTTTCTCTTTATTTTGCTCCATGTTTGCGACGCTATAACTCACGAACGACTTAAAAGACACGACAATCATTCAAACACGTGTTAGCGCATGAAATGAGCTTTCCAGAAAGGTATAGCACGACCCGATGCGACGAATAAAACTAGAACTACGTGCTTTCAGCGCCAACTAGCGAAAATACCGCAAGACTTTTTTGACAACCTTATATTATTTCTTTGGCACATTTGTCTGTATGTTTGCGAAAGCAAATGCGAGCCACAGGCATACATATGTATGTACATACTTTCATAATAACAAGTGTCGCACGAGTTAAAGAAAAATAAGTCTACGAACTGCGAGTCAGAATAATATGTCTTTATTCATTAACATCCGAAACTTCAATTAATATTATTTCTAACTGCTTAGCCTATTTATAGTAGTGAGTAAACAAATATTTTATATCCGCTATCCTTACAATTTGTTGTTTGCTTAATCGGACTATTTAACGGTCGCTCTTTGGTTTGATCATTACAGCTATGACAACAACAACATTAGCTAAAGACATTTGTCAGGTGATTTGGCGGTTGTCCTGATCGCCGATGAATGTTATTTTATCACAGCATTGTTGCTGCACATGTTGTTGACAAACGAATGTCTTCATTGTTTGTTGTTGCATTATTTTGTATTACATTTTAACATCTCATTTGTTTACAAGTTATTGGTTTTCGTCTAGATGTGCATGTACATATGTATATGTATGTTTATATTTAAGTAATTATGTGTAAGTATATGATAAGTATGTTTGTAAATTATTATTTATATATGTATATATGTACATGTATGTACATATAACTCCCCCAGGGCTGCTTAAAGAACTACCCCATATTCTTTTTATTTATTTATATATATTTTTTAAGCTAAGTTTACTAACTATTTTGATTACGTATTAATTCATGTATTTTTATTTTCGATTAAGCTTAAAATAAAGAACAATTTGAAAATTATATCCATATGTAAATAGCTTAACTTATCTAATATTTAAATGATATTGGTGTAAGTGAATGGAAGGTAAAAGATATGTAAGTTTTTCATATTAAAAATGTATTTTTTTTTCAATTATGTACATATATGTATGAGTACGAAAATTTTTGTTTATTTATTTTTTAACTCCCAATCGTAATCCATGTCTCCTGCTAGTGCTATTATGCTATAACAATAGAGTCATTATTATCTCGACTTTCATTTTTTGCATGTTTTGAAGGCCTTTTTATATTAGATAAATGGACGTTGCTTAGTGGGTTTATTCTAAAGTAAGGTTGGTCTTTGTGCCGCACTCTTTTATAATTTTTAATTGGACCTATTTCTCTACCTTCTTTATAGTCTTCTCTGGCTTTATTTCTTTTATTTATTACTCTTTGTTTTACTTTATTTATATTATCATGCAAGATTTTTGGATCAATATTATTTTGAGCCATTCTTGGGGAATATTTTATAGTGGAATGGAATCGGTCATTGTAATTACCCATGGCTAGCTGCATCCGCATTTCGGTTGAGAGACTTGGGTCATCAATTCCCGTTAGCTTTTCTAACAGGGTTGAGTGCAGCCTCTCAATGTCCGCGTTACCGGTATGGCTGTTAGGCTTCGTTAAATGGACCTCAATACCTTCCTTTTTAAAATACTCAATAAGTTGTTCAGCCCTAAACTCATTGTCCATTATAACTTTACTGGTTTTACCAAATTTCGCGAATTGTTCTACTATAATCGCTTTCTTTGAGCGCCAATTTCGATCAGTAATAGTGTAAGCTGAAGCGAATTTTGTAAGCTTATCGATAAACGTAACAAACGATAACTTTTTAAAATGGAATATATCTGTATGGATAATTTGATTTTTTTTTTCGTTGCCGTTTCAGTAAAATTAAATAGAGGTCTAATCGGGTTTCTTGAATATTTAATTTGTTGACATTTTTCGCAATTATTAATAATAAGTTGTATTTGTTCTTTTAATTTTGGAAAATAAATTTGGTTTTTTAACGTATGATATGTCTCATTGATACCACTGTGCATAGACTCATTGTTATGGTATAAGGCTATTTGTTTGTGAAGTATTTTTTCATTTTCTATTTCAGTTACTCTTTGGGTACATTTAACAAAATTGATTTTATTATCATTTGAAAACATAGAAATTAATATTTGTTGTGTTTTATGATAATCTTTATCTGATACTTCAGAAAAAATTCCTATTCTACCCATTTTAATATTATTCTTCAAAATATTTCTAATGATTGTTTCATTTTTAAGTGGATTTATTTGAATTATTTTTCTTTTATGCACTACTTTTACTTCAAATGAAGGACTAAATGTTAATATTATTTGAATTTTGTATTTATTTACTATTTCCTCTTTTTTAATAATATGCTCTAAAAGCTTTTCTGCTGCTGAATGAATAGTTTCTGACATTTCGAAATTCGATTCATTAGAATTACTTTCGTTTAGTTTTGGATAATTTTCTAAACGACTTAGAAAGTCTGCCACCTTATTTTCCTTGCCATTTAAATACTCAATTTCGTAATTAAATTCTTGTAGCTTTAAAAGCCATCGTTGATGACGAGGGGAACATTCTTTGCCTTTATATTTATTATTAAGATATTTTATAGGACAATGGTCTGTAACAATTTTTTTCCATATATATCTATATAGCCTGAGGTAAGTAACAGCATAAATAATTGCAAGGAATTCCTTATCCGTTGTACTATAATTTTGTTCATGATTATTAAGGGTCCTGGATATGTAACACACCGGATGTCCTTGTTGGGATCAAACTGCCCCAATCGCATAATCACTAGCATCAGTTGTTATAACAAATTCCTTGTCATATTCAGGATATTTTAGAATAGGATGAGAAGATATTAATGCTTTAAGATTCTCAAAACTTGCTATATATTGTGGATCATTTATATTAATTTTATAATCCTTTTTCAAATACCTTATCATTGGATACGCAATGTTTGAATAATCCTTAATAAATTTACGGTAATAACCCGTTATACCTAGAAATCCTTTTAATTGCTTTTCAGTTTTTGGAATCTGTAAGTTTTGTATTATTTCGATTTTGTTTGGATTTGGTTTTATTCCATTTGCCGTTAAAATATGACCTAAAAAAGGAGTTTCTTTTTGAAGAAAACTACACTTTTCGGGTTGGATTTTTAAATTATGCTCTTGTAATTTGGAAAAAATTTTCTGTACGGATATTTCATGCTCTTCTAGAGAGGTGGAAAATATAAGGATGTCATCCATTTTATTAATATATTCTCTCAGAACTTCATTAATTAATCTCTGAAACGTCACAGGGGCGTTTTTGAGTCCAAATGGCATTCTAACATACTCATACAATCCAGATGGTGCTACAAATGCTGTTTTCTCAATATCCTTTTCTGCCATTAATATCTGGTGGTAACCCTTTGCTAAATCCAAGCTGCTGAAGTATTGCGCTTTACCTAATTTATCTAAAATACTGTCGATGTTAGGCAAAGGATACTTATCATCAATAGTAAGTTGATTTAGCATCCTATAATCCACTACAATTCTATACTGTTGAATACCAGACTTATCTTTCTTTTTTGGTACAACTATAATAGGAGAGCTGTACTTGCTTCTGCTCTTCCTTATGATCCCTTGTTTTTCCGTATCATTAATTTGTTTTCTAACTTCCTCTTCGTGTTTTGGTGGTAATCTATAAACTCTTGAGTTAATTTGTTGATTACTAATAGTCCTTATTTCATGAACAATTGAACTTGTATTTGTTAAACTATCACCTTCTCTATATATTAATTTACTAAATTTTTTCAAAAGTTTTTTAATTACTTGTTTTTTTGGTTATTCAAGTGACTTAAATATATAGTTTGGTCTTCACAAATTTCCATAACTTTTTCATAGTTTTGCATTATTTTTGATAAAAAAGGAAGACGTATATTATTACCTAATTTAATTTCGAAATTTTCTACATCTATACTTTTTACATTCTTTACTATCCAATCCATACCTAGTAATTAATCAAATGGTTTATTAAATTGCAACATTATCCATTTCATTCTAGCATTTTGTGGAGCACTTAACTCATTTGGACATGGTGTAATTACCTTTTTACTAGGATTACTGACCACGCCATTAATTGTATTTAACATATTTTTTTCTTTTTCATTAATTGTAGGTAAATCAAATTTATTAAAACTGCTTTCCTTAAGTATGCTTAAAGTTGATCCTGTGTCTACTAGTGCTATCCATTGTTTATTAAATAAAGTAATTTTTATATATATTTTTGTAAAATCAGAGGCTAATTTCAAAAAAAATTTCTTCTGTATCGTTTCTTTCTTCTTCAGTATGACTTACTGTATCTACTTCCATTGGAATAACTGATTGCCTGGTTTGCTGTATATTATTATAGCTATTATTATTACGTCTATTGGAACTACCAGGATTTGGCCTTTGACTATTTAATTGATTAGAAAATGAAACTTGATTGGTAAAATTTCCGCTATTACCCCTACGAAGGTTATTATTAGTAACTACATTTTGGCTAGAAGGTCTACTGTTACTAGTTTGATCCCTAAAACGACTGGTATTATTTTGTTGATAGATTGGTTCGCTGTTAAATTGATTTTTAAATTTATTGCTTGAATAGTTTTTTGAATTATTTTTTATTAAAAAAAAGTATTTAAATTTCCTTCATCCATCCTATGAATTCATGAATGGTAGCTTCAGCACTGGCTAAACTAATTATATTTCTAATGGCGTATGCAAATGTTCCAGAAGCTAACTGTTTAATCCTTTGTATTAACATTCCGGAAAAAATCTCACTCATCGTTACACCATTATCATCAAATGCACAAAATTCAGTTATATCATTTATAATGGCTTTCACTTTTTTGCTTAAATTTAAAATAGAACTTACTCTAAGTAACGTTATATCCCTAGTTAACTACGTCTGGTCTTTTGATGATTTGAAGTGCTGCTTCAACTTCTTCTTGCAAGTATCTCAGTCTGCTGGTCTGTCCAGTTGCAAATAATTTTTGGCATCTCCTTGTATTTTCAAGTCGAACTCAATTTGAAAAGTTAATTCTTCAAACATAACTCGATCAACTGAGTTAATAAACGCAGGTAGCATTTTCGATTCACCATTGAAAGGGGGTAAATATTTTAAATCCCTTTCAATTTTATTTCTTAAGGATGTTGATTGCTGCGCCGCTGATTGGGCCAAAAGCCTTGTGATCGCACTAAGGCATTGAGCCATGGTAGCGTTATCTGGCAAATTTTCATCAGCCTTTGTTAAATTATTTATTTTTGTACTACGTTGAAAAAAATTCGAATAGTTTTTGTAGATTTTAAAGTTTTTTTATTTTTTTATTTTTTGTTCTTTTTTATTACTTTTTTATTTGATTCAAAAACCAAGAAGTCACGACATTCAGAGGTCACAATACTTTCAAGAGCAATATAAGTACTTGCTCAAAAACTTTTTGCCTTCACTTTGTTTAAGGTTCACCGTGGTAAAAAGTATTTCGGTTGATTCACTAGTTTTATAAACTTTATAATGTGAATTTAATTTCTTCAAAGTTTTTGTACTCGCACAGTTTCTTATATTTATACTTTCGCAACAATGTTGCTAACGAGAGTATTATAGTTCTGTTCACATAACGGTTGTTTGTAAGTCCTAAAACTAAAAGAGTCAGATATAGGGTTATATATACCAAAGTGATCAGGGCGACGAGTATAGTCGAAATCCGGATGTCTGTCTGTCCGTCCGTCCGTCTGTCCGTCCGTCCGTCCGTGCAAGCTGTAACTTGAGTAAAAATTGAGATATCATGATGAAACTTGGTACACGTATGCCTTGGCTCTATAAGAAGGTTATGTTCGAAGATGGGCAAAATCGGCCCACTGCCACGCCCACAAAATGGCGGAAACCGAAAACCTATAAAGTGTCATAACTAAGCCATAAATAAAGATATTAAAGTGGAATTTAGCACAAAGGATCGCATTAGGGAGGGGCATATTTGGACGCAATTGTTTTGGAAAAGTGGGCGTGGCCCCGCCCCCTACTAAGTTTTTATTACATATCTCGGAAACTACTATAGCTATGTCAACCAAACTCTTCAGAGTCGTTTTCTTCAGACATTTCCATATACAGTTCAAAAATGGAAGAAATCGGATAATAACCACGCCCACCTCCCATACAAAGGTTATGTTGAAAATCACTAAAAGTGCGTTAACCGACTAACAAAAAACGTCAGAAACACTAAATTTTACGGAAGAAAATGCAGAAGGAATCTGCTCCCAGGCTTTTTTTAAAAATTGAAAATGGTTGTGGCCTCGCCCACTTATTGACCAAAAACCATATCTCAGGAATACTATACCGATTTCAATGAAATTTGGTATATAACATTTTCTTAACACCCTGATGACATGTACGAAATATGGGTGAAATCGGTTCACAACCACGCCTTCTTCCAATATAACGCTATTTTGAATTCCATCTGATGCCTTTTCTGTATAATACGAGTATATACATTAGGAACCAATGATGATAGCGGAATAAAACTTTACAAAAATACGGTATTTGAAAAATATGTAAATGACGTATTATGAAATCTCGATTATCACTTTATCATGCGAGAGTATAAAATGTTCGGTGACACCCGAACTTAGCCCTTCCTTACTTGTTTTCTTTTAATTTAATAAATGTTCACTGTCTGTGTTGTTTCTGCGGTATACATTTTAAACACTTTTGGCTATAGCAGTAACCGACTGCGCCAGTTAAAGAAAAATAAGTCTACGAACTGCGAGTCAGAATAATATGTCTTTATTCATTAACATCCGAAACTTCAATTAATATTATTTCTAACTGCTTAGCCTATTTATAGTAGTGAGTAAACAAATATTTTATATCCGCTATCCTTACAATTTGTTGTTTGCTTAATCGCACCATTTAACGGTCGCTCTTTGGTTTGATCATTACTGCTATGACAACAACAGCATTAGCTACAGACATTTGTCAGGTGATTTGGCGGTTGTCCTGATCGCCGATGAATGTTATTTTATCACAGCATTGTTGCTGCACATGTTGTTGACAAACGAATGTCTTCATTGTTTGTTGTTGCATTGTTTTGTATTACATTTTAACATCTCATTTGTTTACAAGTTATTGGTTTTCGTCTAGCTGTGCATATACATATATGTATGTTTATGTTTAAGTAATTATGTGTAAGTATATGATAAGTATGTTTGTAAATTATTATTTATATATATATATATATGTACATTAGGGTGGCTCTTATTTTTCAAGTACAATTTTTTTCTTGTGCTACCCCTCAATTTAGTTGCTTTTTATAAAAAAATTAGATGAGCGAAATTTGAAGTTAATCCGATAAGTTTAAAGTGTGCCCCTTGGCCCTCAAAAATGGTTTTCGTCATGTGTTAACTGTCAAATGCATAGCGTAATTTCAGAATGTTTTCACCAAAATCAGAACGAAAACGCAGTTTATTGTGAATTACTAAGGAGTATTGTGAATTGAGTGGATGAAAATAACTATTTACAGTAAATATTGACGGTTATTGTGCGTTTTTTTAAATTTTGGGTGTGCTTCGTGTATTGTGAATTGAGTGGATGAAAATATCAGTCTCCTATAACATTCGAAGTGAACACATAAGGTAGCACAATGTCAACTCCTAGATTACGAGAGAAAATTTATCTTCATGGGCATTACTCGAATGAGTGTGTAAGTTAACCGTAACGGGAAGTGCCTCACTAGCTGTGCGGGAAGCGATGATATATTGGGAAAAAGCACGAATTCCGACGCAAGAGTTAAGGAATTGTATACCAAAGTTGGAAGGTCTGTATCAACAATGGAGGCAACTTCAAAAACATGCTGGAAGATTGTCGGAGGTTCATAAGAAAAAAGAAACAGATTTCCTTGAAAAACTTGAGGACCTTTTTGATATAGCACACGCCAATGCTTTGAGTATCATTAGCATTGAAGAAGATAAACAGTTCTTAATCAATCAGCGGTTGAGAGGACGGCCAGGGCTTATGTATGGAATTGATTACCAGCTAATTGCGAAAGAAGCACGAGTTTCTGAACGAAAAATGCAAGAGATGAAGAGGAAAAAGCGAAGCGATTATGAAATGCAACAACTAAGTAAGTATCGATTGTGTATATAAATATTTATGGATTTCCAGCTCAACCTGCTATGCTCATGGCGTCTAGTTCAAGCAGTAGTGAAGATTTCGATTTCTGTGATTTGGAGGAAGTTCCGCGAGTCTCAACAGATTTATAACCACAAGCAAAAAGGAAAAGGGGGCGTCGAACAATAATCACTCCTAAGCTTGCTGCTGCAGTGCAAGATCAGTGACAGGAATGCTGTTCATATTCTGGTAGCTGCCATCGAAGCGCTTGGTTATAATGTTGAAAATTTCGCTATCAACGGTGCTCTATTCACAATTTTCGAGAAAATCTTCGCGAACAAAAAGCTGCTGAAATCAAAAATATTTTCAAGGATAGGAAATTGCACGCTGCTACCTTGCATTGGGATGGTAAACTACTTCCAGCATTAACGGGTAAAGAGACAGTAGACTGACTTTCTGTAATTCTTTCAAATTGTGGTACTGATCAACTTCTTGGTGTACCTGTATTGCAATCGGGGAATGGAAAAGAACAAGCAACAGCTGTTTGTGAAACTCTTGCGGAATGGGGCCTTCAGGATTACGTAAAAGCATTAGTTTTTGACACAACAGCGTCAAATACAGGCGCTTTTAAAGGTGCATGTGTTTTGATTGAAAACTTTCTGGAAAAAGATCTCTTGTATTTACCCTGTCGGCATCACATGTACGAGATAATTTTAAAAGCAATTTATGATGAAAAGATGGGGAAAACTACAGGCCCAACTGTACCAATATTAAAAAAGTTCCAAACTGCTTGGTCTGGAATTAACGTTAATAATTTTAAAACCGGAATCGAGCATGAAAAGGTCAAGGAAAATTTGGATCCGGTCGATGTATCTCGAATTCTTGATTTTGTACAAAACGCTTTGCAAGAACAACATCCCGGAGAGGATTATAGAGAATTTTTAGAATTGACTGCTATTTTTCTTGGCACAACACCGCCTCGTGGAGTGATCTTCCGAGTACCAGGGGCTATCCATCAAGCAAGGTGGATGGCAAAGGCTATTTATTGCTTGAAAATATTCATGTTTCGCGATGAATTTAAATTATCACCGCATGAAGAAAATGCTACTTGTGATATTTGCATTTTCCTAATCCGTGTATATGTCGAAGCGTGGTTTTGTGCTCCTTCTGCAGCCAAAGCCCCATATTTAGATTTCAGTGTTCTTTCAGCACTTTATAAATATCAGAATATTGATAGTGACATCTCCCGTGTGGCTTTACAAAAAATTAAAAATCATTTGTGGTATCTATCTCCTGAACCCATCGCCTTCGCGTTCTTTGACTCTAATTTGTCTTCTGAATCAAAAAGAAAAATGGTCAGTGCACTATATCGTGAACAGATATATCAGAAAAAAATACCAAAAATATTAATGTGCAAATAAATCAAATCCCAGAAATAATGAACAATAGAATCGAACAATTTGTTTCTAATAAAACAAGGAAATTTTTCACTAGATTCGATTTAAGTGACGAGTTCCTTAACATAGATCTTTCGCAGTGGCAAAAAAATGAAGATTTCATTAATGCTCTAAATCTAGTTAAGAAACTGAAAGTTGTAAACGATCCGGCGGAAAGAGGCGTGAAACTAATGGAGGATTACAATAATTTATTTACCAAAAATGAGGAACAGAAGCAGTATGTGCTTCAGGTTGTAAATGAGTACCGTCAAAAGTTTCCAGATAGCAGAAAACAAACTTTATCGATGAATAAGGATTTTTAATTCATCATGACATTTTCTTTTGTAAATTATTAACCTTTCTTTATTTCAAATTTGTATGTTATTATTTTATAAATATTTTCTTACCATTATTTTTTCTAATAAACTGAAATGAATTGAAGAAAAAGTTTTATAGAATTATATGTATAAGCTAAATATAATATGGATAATAATTAATAAATTATAAAAAATAATTAATTATTTAATATTTATTACTTAATAATCTTTATGAATACAAATTATATATGATTTAATATAATTTAACAGTAAGAATTCTTGCTAGTTACTTACTCAATAAACATTTTTTGGAACAAAAAAACAAATAATTTGATTTTCATGTGATTTTCGGTTCATTTTGGATTTTTAAGGGCCTAAGGGCACACCTTACCCTTATCCGATTGACACCAAATTCCATAGAGCTCTTTTTTTCATAGAATGGAACTAAACTGAAGGGTAGCCCACGAAAAATTATTAAAAATTGTAAAAATTGCTATATAAGAGCCACCCTACTGTACATGTATGTACATATAACTCACGTATCTTTCGTATGGCCGAAACTCACGCTTTGTCAAAGAGTCAATGTGTCGAAGAACTGACACGACGACAAAGCGTCAGAACATTGTCTGAGCTGTGCCGAGAGAAACTAACAAACGATCGCCGATTGTCACCGCTTCCTTTGCTGCTCGAACAGCTTCGCCTACAAGCTAGCGTAAATGTGTAAGCCTTAAACGTTTAACGCAACCTTTTCCGAACTCGCATAAGAAGTTTCACTTCAAAAAAATGTTTTTAACCCGCTAAGATCCTGGAGCTGAATATACTCTGTGTAATATATGCTGAAAAAAAGTGAAATAGAAATTTCAATTTTGTTTAAACACATAGTTTTTTTAATCGCTTGAATGCTAATTCATATTAAAACTAACCAAAGATTTTTTTTAATAAGTTTATTGAATATTTTTTATTTTCCCTTCATGTTGTGGTAACCCATTATGGAGGTCAAAACAGCATTGTTTTGAGGGAAGTATTACATCACATTTTCTGCAACCAAACTGAGTTTGTTCTTCACATTGGTAGCAGCGAGCACATCTGCCCAATTTTGTTATGAAATGAAGCCGTCTGAACGTTTACTGATATTGTTATGCACTCCACCAGATCGTCGTGGAATGGCTTGAGTTTTTAAAGCCTCTGCAATTTCCACAAGGAAGTCAAATTGACTCATAACCTTGGAATTATTATATTTTGCAGACAAAGCTTTTAGTTTTCATGCATTTACCATTGCTGCATCGGATACATTTATAAGCAAGGGCCAGTACTATTTCAATCCACATATCGTAATGCGGTGTCGAATAAGTCAACGCCTTCCATCTGTTGTCTATATTCTTAGTTGTAGGGGGGAAAAATCCCAGTACAAGGACAGGAGCTAAGCTTGGTCTTGAACCAAGGCCTGGCACTAACACTGGAATGACCTAATTTTAAGGTCGATGCCCAGAAAAGATGCAAAAGCCAAGAAATGAGGAGCTCAGAAAGGACTAATTAGACTTCCTAAAGCGGAGTCAACCTGCGAAACATCCCCTGCATAGGGTGGTGCGCTGCGTTTGCGACCCGCCACGTAAAAAAACACTCCAACGAAAAACCAACAACAGCCTCGGATGAGAGACCCCCTTTTAATGACGACCATGGCAAACGAAATAAGGACTACGAATTGAGCGCATGCACCTGGAATGTCCGGTCCCTTAATTGGGAAGGTGCCGCTGCCCAGCTGTTTGATGTCCTTGTAAAAATAAAGGCTGACATCACCGCCGTCCAAGGAATGCGATGGACGGGACAAGGACAGAGGCGAGTAGGTCCTTGTGGCATTTACTACAGTGGCCATATAAATGAGCGCAAGTTTGGTGTAGGATTCGTGGTGGGAGAGAGACTCCGTCGCCGAGTACTATCATTCACTGCGGTGAATGAACGTCTAGCCACAATCCGCATCAAAGCGAGGTTCTTCAACATATCGCTGATTTGCGCCCACGCCCCGATGGAAGAGAAGGACGATGTGACCAAAGATGCCTTCTATGAGCGCTTGGAGCGCGCTTATGAGAGCTGCCCCCGCCACGATGTCAAAATCGTGCTTGGCGACTTTAACGCCAGGGTGGACAAAGAAGGTATATTTGGCACTACGGTCGGTAAATTCAGCCTCCACGACGAAACATCCTAACATCGACTCGGACCACTATCTTGTTGCAGCTAAGATTCGCACCCGCCTCTGTGCAGCAAAAAACGCGCGCCACCAAACACAAGGAAGGTTCGACGTCGAGAAGCTGCAATCACAACAGACAGCCGAACGATTTTCTACTCGGCTTGCACTCCTGCTCTCTGAGAGCACTCGTCAACAACTCGGTATAAGGGAACTGTTAGGAGGCATTTCAAACTCCTTACGTACTGCTGCAACCGAAACCATTGGTTTTCGGAAAGTGCAAAAGAACAGCTGGTACGACGAGGAGACAGACTGCCTACCACGAGTTATGTTGCTCAAACTTTCTTCCGTTCAAATAAAACACTTTAAACACCTTGTTTCTTCGAAGGTTACACCAATAATGACTTTTATTTTTCAAACCAATTCCACACGAAGTCAAGCAAGTAAAATAAATTTGATGAGTCAGTAAAATTAAAACAATAATAAATGCACAAAAGTTGATAACAGGAAGTAAGTATTAGTTACAATTTTTGCAAGTAAGTATTAATTACAACTTTTGCAATGTTTTAAATAATAAAACAAATTTAGTGACATGTTCTTACTATTCCATTGGTGTCTTATGAAGTCAAGCAAGTAAAATAAATTTGATTAGTCAGTAAAAATTAAAACAACAACAATTGCACAAAAGTTGATAAGAAAGTAAGTATTAATTACAGTTGTTGCAATGCCTCAAATAATAAAATAAATTTAATGATATGTTCTTATTATTCTAGTGGTGCCTTCTGGGTTTTGGTGGGGGTTGATGTGACGATATAACTCCTCCCCCCTTAGAGTAGAGCGATGGCCACAACGAAGTTGGTGGAGACAGAGCGGCTTCAGTGGGCTTAGGACAATACCGAATTCAGGGGTTTTTCCATAACAGAGTTACACAAGTGATAGTTAAGGTGATGAGTATCAATGTTGTTATCGTTATTATGTTTCTCCTTTGAATTGCATCCTTTCTTAATCTCGTAGTATCATTTTTGTTGATGAAACTGTAGTCATTGATTTTCTCTAGGCTTAAAGTCTATATTACTGTTGTTTTTTGCACTTTCTCTAGATTTGGTGGTGCTACGAAGATTGTGTCCCAATGGACTGAAGGATTGTCTTTATATGTTGTTCCCGCTATCGTGACGGAGCAATTCGTATAGTGGAGAAGGGAGGTTCCTTAAATTGTGAAGTTTTGCCCACAATCAGAGGTTATCGGTAGTCCCTTTACGTTGATAACCATTATATAATTATCTTCCAGTTGAAATATATTCGAAGTGGGCCCCACATCGTTTACAGGACATATTAGTGTTTTATTATTCAAGATTCTACCGATACAAGTTGAATTAATGGTGCTTTCGAAGTCATTTGACCTCTTGCAGTAGTACACGTTCTCAATTTTTGGGCAAATCTCTGTTAAGTACTGGAGCTCGTGGTTATTGTAACTTACGTATGGTTTTGTTTTAATTACTTTCGTATTATTCATAGGAAGAGGAATGAGATGGAAAAGCGAATTCGTACTTGTAGCCAAATTTGGTAGTGTTATATTAAAAATTACGTTGCTATTATTATAATATGCTTGGAGTTCCAGAAGTTCGTAAAGATGTCCGTCCGAAACTAAGTCAATATTCTGGACTTAAAATGGTGTCTTATTTCATCCAATTCATCTGGATGAAGAATAAGCTTTGATCCTATACCAAGCTTTGCGAGCATTACAGGTTCTATTATGTCAGAGATATGGTTCAATAATAAATCTATATTATAATCAAGCTGATTCATGTATTGGATTTCTAATAGCGCATTGTCTTCTTTTAGAATATGATTAGTTGTTTTTGCTGAGAGTTTTTCTAAAAATTTTGTAATGCTTTCTTGATTGTTTTTTATATGCTCTGTCAAATTTTTAAACCTCTCTATCATTTGTATATTCAAACTTTTTTGATTTTCCTCTGTTATTTTTGAATTTAATGTTGTGTCCTGGAGTTCTTGTATATTCCCAGTTACATATTTTATTACAGAGCCTAAGCCGTTGAATAGTCCTCGTTTTGTACGTTTATATGGATTTAATGTCTGTAGTTTGTTTTCAAGTCCCTTAAGTTTCAGCTTACAAATTTTAGCAGCATCTTTTAAAAGGCTATTTTTTTCAAATTTGTCTACGATAGTAATTAATTTTGAAGTTTGCGAATTATAATTGTCCAAGTCTATCATATGAATGAAAGTGAAATATTTAACTTTCAATCGTTCTCGCGTGTCCAATCTTCAGGGCTATCATATTCTGGTCTTTGTCAAAATTTTGTATTTCCAAGACTTGTCCATAAGCAAAGGCTATTCTAAAGGTAAATAATTGTTTATTATTTTCGTGGTCTCAGTTTAATTTTTGATTTGTGTAATTTTTTGTCTTTAGTACTTTGTAAAGTAACGTCATTATCTTTTTATACTTTATGTTTTGAGAATAGTGCAGTTATTTTGTTTCTCCTACATTCTTTTCTATATATATCCTCTTCTTTGTTCCTACACTCTGGAGGTTTCCTTGATTTATTAAGACGACTAATATTTTTTAATTTAGCTTTCATAACTTTCTCTTTAACAATGGGGTATAGTTTTTCTTTAAATTCATTTAACTTAACTAAAAATTCGAATTTGTTGTCGTATTTAATGTCTCTTGGTCTTCCAAAGAATAACTCATATGGTGTAAATTTTGTAGATGAATGGATTGTATTATTGTAAGTTATAAACGTCTCATCTAATATCTCTTCGTGATCTAATTCCATTTTCTAGGATTTTCTGGTTGTCATTATTATTCTGTATATTTCAGTTAGGGTTGAATGAAGTCGCTCTACTGGAGAGTTGCTACTGGATTGTTGAAATGATGTGAAGTGAAGTATAATTTCATATTGTCTACAAAAATCTTTAAAAATGTTAGATGTAAATTCGGTACCCTGATCACAAACAATTTTCTTAGGTATTTCCGCAAGGTTCATAAATGTTTTTAAAGCTTTGAGCACACAAACGCTTGTTCTTGATGGTAATGTACACTCAGTCCTTTTTTTACGCGATTTTCGGTTCTGCGTAATCGTAATCGCGTAAAAAAAAAATCGCGTAAAAATGGTTAGTTTTCCAATATTAACTGACGAATTGGATCCGAATATAAAAAATATCGCGTATAACAAAATATACGCGCAAAAAAATATTCAAAAGCAATACAATAAGTTTCAAATTTCAGACTTATGATTTATTCATTCATAACAAAATAAAAAATACAAAACAAAAACCATATATAAAAGAGAAGAAAGTAGAAAATAGGTAGATTTATTGAAAAAAACCGAAAGAATGCTGTTTAATCACTGTCATTATCCGTAGTTTAAATTATTTTTAGCCGCTTATTTTTATGGCCGGCACTGATATCACTAGAATTTGTATCAGAATCAATAGTAAGAACTATGGAATGATGCTCTGATTGACTTAGCGTCTCCGACTGAGTTTGCACCATAAACTCAGTTAATTTTGTTTGAATGCTTCTTTTTAGACCCAATAAATTCCGATGTAGTTCTTTATATCTTAACATGCATACACTTAATTCTTTTTGAAAAATTCGTGCACGTTCTGCTACAAGTTTAAGACCAAGCAAAAAACGAAAAAAAGCAATCGCGTTAAAGTGAGAAATTCGCGTAAAAAAAGGAATTTGCGCTGCAAAAATAACCGCGTTAAAGTGAAATAGCGTAAAAAGAGGTCGCGTAAAAAAAGGACTGAGTGTATAGCCTGTCGCATATTTAGAAAATTTATCGATGATGGTCAATATATTTTTATTATCTATAGTATATGTGTCAATGTGCCAAATTTGAAGAGGTTCGTTTGGTGTTTCTGTAACTTGGAATTCCAATGTTGGTGGGTGTCTGTCGTATTTGAGTGTAATGCAAATTTCACAATTATTTAAAGTTTTATTTATTATAGATTGCATAAGGGAAAAATAATATTGTCTCTTTAAGTATTCATTAATTTCGGTGATTCCTCTATGGTTCATATTTTCATGGCAGGTACGAATTAATTCAACTTGGTTATCATTGTCAGTTACAACTGATAGGATTTTAGTGCATCGGACGATACGAAAATGTTTTCCATTTGAAAAGTATTTTGAGTATATCAGTTGAATAGTTCTGAAAGTTGGTTCATCGGAGAAGATGGCAGTTAGTCTACCTGAGGGTATACATTTTTTGAAAATCTGAACTATTGTGTCTTGAGAAAACTCTTTTTCTCTTATAGTTCTACGTTGTTTGTTTCTAAATATGGTTTCAACAGTCATACTGGGTTTTTTGTCAGATCTTTCTAATAAAAGTTGCAAGTTGAATTCATTTAAAGGTTTTTCTGAAATTGGTATGCCATAATTCACATTTTCCTTACATGAATGTATTGTAGACAGTTCTTCCGAATCACACAAATTTATATCAGCGGTTTTATCCTGCTCAATGCATCTGCGTTACTGTTCAATTATCCTTTTTTGTATACGATCTCGTAGTCATACTCTTCCAACTTCAGGCGCCATCTCATCAATTTCGAATTGGGCTCCTTGAGACTCATTAGCTATGTAAGTGGTCTGTGGTCAGTAATTATTTTAAATTTACGACCGAAGAGCTATGGGCGGAAATATTTGGTTGCCCACACTATGGCTAAAAGCTCTTTCTCAATAGTGGAATAGTTAATCTCACTCTCAGAAAGAGTTCTACTTGCGTAGCAAATAGGTTTGTCACTACCTATGTGACCTTGAGAAAGGACTACTCCAAGCGCCATGTTAATTGCGTCTGTTGAGAGTAAAAATGGCTTTGTGAAATCAGGGTATTGCAGTATTGGATCGTTCATTAAAATGTTCTTGCATGTTTCGAAAGCTTCTAAATATCTGGCCTTTAATGTTATGCTTCTGCCCTTTTTTAAACATTCTGTCATTGGTTTCGCAAGTCTTGCCAGGTTCGGGATAAACTTCCTATAATAACTAAGTAGGCCTATGAATGATTTTATTTCACGATTAGTTCGTAGTATTGGAAATTTCTGGATAGCTTCTATTTTTGTCGGATCCGGTTTTATGCATTCCGTCGTAACTACGTGTCCTAAAAAAGCAATTTCTTTTCGCATAAACTCTGATTTGTCCATCTGGACCTTAAAATTTGAACATCTTAACTTTAGAAAGACTTTTTTTAGATTTTTAATATGTTCCTGGAGGGACGTCGAAAATATAATAACGTCATCTGAATACACTAGACAGATTTTTCCAACCAAATCATTTAGGGCATTATCCATATCCCTCTGGAAAGTTGAGAGTGCGTTTTTAAGCCAAAAGGCATTCTTACGTATTAGTAGTGACCCCCCTCCACAGTAAAGGCTGTTTTTAATATGTCCCGTGGATCCATTTCAATTTGATGGAAGCCACTTGCTAAGTCCAAAGTCGAAAAGTAAAGGCATTTGCCCAGTTTATCCAAGATCTCAGATATGTTCGGGAGTGAGTACCTGTCCGAGACGGTTTTCTCGTTCAACTTCCTGCAGTCAATGACCAGTCTCCATTTCGTCTTCCCCGATGCGTCCTTCTTTTTTTTGAACAATCCATACTGGAGAGCTCCATGGGGAAAAACTCGGCCTAATAATCCCTTGCTCTAACATCTCTGATATCTGTCTCCGAACTTCCTCTTTGTGAACGAAAGGATACCTGTAAGACCTAGTATGAATAGGAATATCGTCCGTCGTCCTGATTCTGTGTTTTATTTCATTTGCAAACGTCAACTTTTCATCTTCTCTATAAAAGATATCACTATATTTAGTACTTAATTTCAAAAGTTTAGGTTTTTCTTCGCCATTCAGATGTTCCATTCGGAGTAAGTCAGATAAATTTGCAATTCTTTCACTGTTTGATTTGCAATGCATATTAAAGTTATTAAGTTCGAGGAAGTTTTCTGAATCATACGGACTTGTTTTCAGGGGTTGTTCTAGGAAAATTGTTTGGTCATTCCCAGTGGGATCAACTACTCCTATTGTACTAAACCAGTCTTTCGCAAAGTATATGTCTGGAGAAATAAATAAGCCGTTGTCCAAAGTTATTGTATTTATCATAATATCTCCTTCCTTAGAATCAACTGGCAGTTTTACGATTTGTGTCGAATTTGCCTCTATTGTGAATTTATCAGAGGAAAAATTTGGTTTCATTTTAAGAGGTATTGTAATATTATTTGTAGTTAGTATTTTATTTTCAAAATCAATTTTAGCTTTAATTTTTGTCAGAAAATCTAAGCCTAACAGTCCGTCAAAATAATCATGGAATTTAAAAACTAAGAATGTAAGAGTTCCTGTTTTTCTAATTTCTTTGAAAATAGGTAATGTCACTTGCTTGTCAATTATATATTTATGTAAGATGGTAGATATAGTTTTTGGAATACATTTCTTGATATCTAAGTGATTTATAAATTCCGGGTTTATAAATGAAGAAGAAGCTCTGGTATCTATTAGGAATCTTAATTGTCTGCCAAATGGAGAGCTTATACTGATATAGGGTAAAATACTACCATGTTTATTGCAGTCTATATATCCTGTTTGTTTCTTGAGGCTAACTGTAAAAAATCCTGATTATCGTCAATATTGTAATTTTCATATTGGTCCAGGTTTATCTTGTTAGCGTGGTCAAGACATGGGATAGAGCTTTCATTTCGAAGACTTCTGAATTCGTTAATATTATTCATTTCATTCCTATTTATTATCCTACTAAATTGAGTGCTTAGGCTAGTTTTAAATTTGTTTGTGCCCTTTTCAAATTTTGAAAATCCACTACCGGTATCCATAGGTTCTGGTGGGGGCTGTGATTGCCAATTTGTTTGTCTCGAAAAATTATCGAAGCGTTGGCTGGGTTTAAAATTTGAAAAATTCTCGCGGTGTACTTGGAAATTTTGGGGTAACAAATTACGATTCTGATTGTTTGTATTTGGCTCAAAATTATTGTTATTAACATAGTAAGGTCTGGTTGAAAAATTAGAATATCTTCTAGGTTGGTAATAATTTTCTTGTCTTCGTGCATTATTTACAAAATTTTGTGGATATTTAGGATATGGATTATATTGGTAATTTGGTCTCCATTGAGGGTATTTGGGTTTATTCAAATTGGACCTAATACAATGAATATTCTGTTCTCTGATGCAGTAGTCAAGGGTAATCGTAGATCCCATAGAAAATAGATTTCTCTTTGCATTAATTACATTAGTGTCGGACTCATGGATAGATAAATTATTAGATAATATTTTTCAACCGGTTTGCCGTATTGTTTTAAACAATGAAGATCTCTAATTAGGGATGTCTCTGTCCTTTTATCTGAATAATTCGATATCAAGTTTCCTCTGATTTCATCCCAATTGAGGGATGTGCCATACATGTTTAAGACTTCGTTGGCTTGACCATCTATCCTATTTCTTATGGCCCTCAAGATGATTAGTTCATGAGGAGTGTTATCTGCTCCACTAATGTGAAGAAGTATTTCTTCCACATTACTAATGAATTCGTGGAGCAATCTTGGATTACCATCAAATTTGGGTAGGTCCTTGATTGCATCTGGAATTCTAAGTCAGTTAAAAATGTCGATATTATTCATGTTGTTACTATTAGTTGTCGTTTCAGTCCCTGATATACTTGGAACTTCTGTATTTGAAAGCATATTAAAATTTAATGTAATGCCCTCGTATATAACGGGTAGGCTTCTTGACTTAAAAATCTTAAAACTTGTAGGATATGGAAAATATCTAGATTTACTACTCATCAAAAATAATAACTTGTTTTATTTACGTAAGATAATTTGGTTCCGACTGATAGGAATTTGGAATCAATTTTTTTTTTGTTTTTAAATTACATCTATGTAATTAATTTTATTTTTACTTAACTTTTCCACTTCTTCCTTTTTAATTTTATTTATTTTGACAATGTATGTTATATTTTCTTTTAAATTGTAAAGAATATATTTTATAATGATCTTTCCAATCTTTCTTTTGAATTAATATATTTTTATTTAAAATTTTTCTAATTTCATCTATTTTCGCCATATATGTATGTACATATGTTAACTTTTCTTCAAATTTTACTTTATATATATATATATATGTATGTAATTAATTTTTAATGATCTTTCCAATCTTTCTTTTGAATTGATATATTTTTATTTAAAATTTTTCTAATTTCATCTACTTTCGCAAATGTACATATGTTAACTATTTCTTCAAATTTTATTTTTATTTTTATTATTATTTTTTTATTTTATATATATATATATATGTAATTCAATAACCACTCATTTACTTACAGAGCCCATATGAGAATGGTATGCATGAGGGGTGTAGGTCCTTTTTTCCAACGGTTCACTTCTCTCCTTGTGGCCTTATACCAATGTGCTCTTGGTATTTGTTTTCCGTCCGATATTCCCTCGGATTTAGAAAAGGCGGCCCCTTATGTGGTCCAAGGATTCACAAAGTTTTATTTTGTTAGCACTCTTAGTTTCGACTCGAACCGTTGGCTTTTCGACTGCGCCAGTTATGTTGCTCAAACTTTTTTCCGTTCAAATAAAACACTTTAAACACCTTATTTCTTCGAAGGTTACACCAATAATGATTTTTATTTCTCAAACCAATTCCACACGAAGTCAAGCAAGTAAAATAAATTTGATGAGTCAGTAAAATTAAAACAATAATAATTGCACAAAAGTTGATAACAGGAAGTAAGTATTAATTACAATTTTTGCAAGTAAGTATTGATTACAACTTTTGCAATGTTTTAAATAATAAAACAAATTTAATGACATGTTCTTACTATTCCATTGGTGTCTTATGAAATCAAGCAAGTAAAATAAATTTGATGAGTCAGTAAAAATTAAAACAACAACAATTACACAAAAGTTGAATGTTGAAAGAGGCTGAAATGCGTGAGTACGAAGAGCTTGATAAGCTGGCAGACAGGGGTAATGCTCGAAAATTCAACGAAAAAATGCGGCGGCTTACGGAAGGTTTCAAGACCTGAGCATACTCTTGTAGAACCCCCAGATGTGATCTAGTCACTGATGCCCAGAGCATACTTAAATTATGGAGGGAACACTTCTCCAGCCTGCTGAATGGCAGTGAACGCACAATACCAGGAGAAGGAGAACCCGATTCCTCAATCGATGACGATGGAGCAGACGTTCCATTACCCGACCCTGAAGAAGTTCGAATAGCAATTGCCTGCCTGAAGAACAACAAAGCGGCAGGGGCCGACGGATTACCGGCCAAGCTATTCAAACACGGCGGCGAAGAACTGATAAGGACCATGTATAACCTTCTTTGTAAAATATGGTCGGACGAAAGCATGCCCTACAATTGGAATTTAAGTGTGCTATGCCCAATCCATAAAAAAGGAGACCCCACAATCTGCGCCAACTAACGTGGGATGAGCCTCCTCAACATCGCGTATAAGGTTCAATCGAGCGTATTGTGTGAAAGATTAAAGCCCACCGTCCGCAAACTGATTGGACCTTATCAGTGCGGCTTCAGACCTGGAAAATCAACAACCGACTAGATATTCACCATGCGCCAAACCTTAGAAAAGACCAGAGAAAGGAGAATCGACACACACCATCTCATCGTCGATTTCAAAGCTGCTTTCGACAGCACGAAAAGGAGCTGCCTTTATGCCGCGATGTCTGAATTTGGTATCCCCGCAAAACTAATACGGCTGTGTAAACTGACGTTGAGCAACACGAAAAGCTCCGGGTCAGGGATCAGGAAAAGGACCTCCGAGCCGTTCGATACCAAACGAGGTTTCAGACAAGGCGACTCCCTATCGTGCGATTTCTTCAACCTGCTTCTGGAGAAAATAGTTCGAGCTGCAGAACTAAATAGAGAAGGTACCATCTTCTATAAAAGTGTACAGCTGCTGGGGTATGCCGGTGATATTGATATCGTCGGCCTCAACACCCGCGCCGGTAGTTCTGCTTTCTCCAGGCTGGGCAAGGAAACAAAAGAAATGGGTCTGGCAGTGAACGAGGGCAAGACGAAATATCTCCTGTTATCAAACAAACAGTCGTCGCGCTCGCGACTTGGCACTCACGTCACTGTTGACAGTCATAACTTTGAAGTTGTAGATAATTTCGTTTATCTTGGAACCAGCGTAAGCACCACCAACAATGTCAGCCTAGAAATCCAACGCAGAATAACTCTTGCCAACAGGTGTTACTTCGGAATGAGTAGGCAATTGAGAAGCAAAGTCCTCTCTCGACAAACAAAAACCAAACTCTATAAGTCACTCATAATTCCCGTCCTGCTATATGGTGCAGAGTCTTGGACGATGTCAACAACGGATGAGTCGACGTTGCGAGTTTTCGAGAGAAAAGTTCTGCGAAAGACTTATGGTCCTTTGCGCGTTAGCCACGGCGAATACCGCATTCGATGGAACGATGAGCTGTACGAGATATACGACGACATCGACATAGTTCAGCGAATTAAAAGACACCGGCTACACTGGCTAGGTCATGTTTTCCAGCTCTGAAAATGTTCGACGCAGTACACGCCGGGGGAAGCAGAGGAAGAGGAAGACCTCCACTCCGTTGGAAGGACCAAGTGGGGAAGGACTTGGCTTCGCTTGGAATATCCAATTGGCGCCACGTAGCGAAAAGAAGACTGGCGCTGTTGTTAACTCGGCTATAATCGCGTAAGCGGTGTCTACGTCAAGTAAGAAGAAAGCGACCTTATTTTAGATAGAATGTAGATAAGATGTTATGTTTTTTAAATTAACTCCAGGCAACATTATGTTTCAAGTTTAATTTTTGTGCGCATCCTTATTACAGCTGCTCGAACCACTGTATCCACTAGCATTCATCTGTCATTTGGCTTCAATTAATTTTATTAACTGCGCAAAGTATTAAACTGGTTGTGGAATTTTGTTGCATTTAATGTTTTCCTTAATTCAACTGCATAATGTAAATTGGCTGATGATAGACTAAACAATCGGTTGTTGTTTGTTGCCTGCATTTGTACATCGAAAAGCATGTGAATTTCTGCCTGAATCACTCAAGGGAGCTTAAAAAATCTCATTTAAAATGTCACTACTTTTTAATGTTAGAAAAATATACATATCTATGTCACGTGAAGCATTATTATATTCTCGCATATATTGCAGTTGTGTTGACCTTACAAAACTTCGTATTCACAATTATATTAATATTATCACTTATTATTATTATTGTATATGTCGGAATGCTAGTATGTGCTTGTGTTTTGTATGTCAGTGCACATGCGTATGGTGGGGTGCTAATATTTTGTAGGCAACTCTATGTACCAGAGCGACTTTTTAAGTAGGCGAAACATAGGCGGTATAGTAGCAGAAATAGGGAAACTGTTACTGAGTGAGGTCTGATCGTGCTTCAGTAATAAAAATTATTAAGCGAACTTATTGTGCTATCTATATATGTATGTACATATATAAAAATGAAACCCGTTTTCCGTTGTCACGGCATCTCGCGTGAATGGCTGGACCGATTTCACTAATTCTTTTTTTGTTGTATTTGCTATTATTAGGAGAAGGTTCCTATGTAAAAAAAAATTACGAAAGTTGCCGGAAAACGCCTAACAACAGTCCTTTTCTTTTTCCCATACAAACGTTTTATTTTGTATATACATACATACATACGTGTGGAATTATGGTTCGGAGTCAATCAGCGAGCGACCGTCACGTTATCACAGCACGACTTTTCAAACAACAGTTACGATGTTCTTCTTTGGGTGGTGGATATTGGTTACACCAGATCAAATTGATGAAATAATTTCTGCGGAAATCCCTGATGCAGAGAAAGATCCAGTACTAAACGAAGTGATGAAAACCAATATGGTTCATGGACCTTGCGGACACCACAATCCCACTTCGGTTTGAATGTTTAACAATAAATGCACGAAACACTATCCACTTTCTTTCGGAATCGCAAACTGGAAATGATGGATATCCACTCTATCGTACAACTTAGATATCGAAGTTGACAACATACATATGGATCGTACTATATTCGTCACTGTTGTCTAATTCACATTCAAATCTCATGTCAATGTTTGACATTGTAGTTTGGTGAAATCGATCAAATATGTTTGCAAGTAAGTCACCAAAGGATGCAACATGGCGGTTATTGGTCTTGAACGATACGGTCGAACTGCAATAAAGCGCTTTGTAGGATATTTACTTTTGCAATTCATGAACGTTTTCCGACTGTTGTTCGTATCGCAGTTAGTTTGGAGAATGGCCAAAGAGTGTACTTCAACCCAGAGAATATAGTGCAGCTAGTGGAAACACCGCCAGCAACAAAATTACGCAGAAAGGAAAGCCAACCAGTAGATTGGCATCCAGGTGTGTTCTCAAATAATGCATTTCGATGAATTTACACAATCCACCGGAAAAATGACCTTCGGTTCCTCTTGGATTATGTACGCATTTCAACTTCATTTGAGTCACTGCGTAATGTAAATGGTACGGTGTGTTCAATTTTTTTAGAAGCAAGAAAGCAAAATATGTACGATGCGGTGCAAATGATGTTCGCACATTTTCGAGAAGATCATTTCGACATATCAACCTTCAAATCTGCTTCAATTATGGTATACGAACCAAAATTACATTGTCGAAGACATTTTACATCGTATTCGCTAAGAATTGGAAATGGGTCAAATCCGGTTGATACTTTCGGTGGTTTGATATCAATTCCATCTGCCGTTTATCAATTCACGAAAGATGTTCGTCACGAGTGTTCGGACATTGGGCAAATTATCGTTACTACGATTCCTTAAGTGCACGCGGAATGTTAGCTACCAAAAATACCGATGTTGTTGACTTAAACTGGAAGATTCACAGTCAAATTCTAGGAGACTTGCGTTCATATTTGGAAATGCTATGTTTTTCACAAGGCCAGATATACGTGGCGTGCTCACGAGTTGGAAAACCATTCTGCAACCATTCTGCAACAACCAAAAAGTTGTTTATCAAGCTGCGTTACATTGAAAAAAAAAAATAAATGATAAGTTCAACTTTCTTTTATTTCAAAACATATAATTTCACGCAATTTGGGGGGGGTTTTAGGTAAAAAGACAATGTTTCATTATTTTATTCACAAATTGAAGTCTAATCTTCTTTTATTTTGGGCCATAACATTTAAAATCTCTTCCTCCGTCACGTCTATATCTCTATGGATATTCAAGAGAGCCATTCCGTTCAGGCGTGCTTCTCCAGTTTTATTTCTTAAATGTGTTTGAAGCCTGCGAAGTGAGGAAAACGAGCGTTCACTTGGAGCGACAGATATAGGGATTGTTGCTCCAATCTTTAAAAAACGATGCACTAAAAAAGTTTTGGATCTCTTTGTTTGATTTAACCAGTTCCTGAAAATATATTCCAAATTTTAGTTAGAAAATATAATCTGAAGAAAAGATTTTTAACATTTTCCACATTCTAAATTCAGCAAATGAAAAACAAATAATAAGTAAAGTTGTGTATCTAATTCAGACCAGTTTTTTCTGGTTATTTTTATTAAAAATATAGACATTTTAGTTAAGACACTCAAGTATTTTTTTGCAAATAGCATAATTTTTTTTAATTTAAATTTATTTCACAACAGTTTGCTCATGGAACGAAATCTGAAAGTCATAATAAATGAGTTTTTATTTTTCCTGTATAATGATTAACAATAAACTCTAAAAAAAAATAATAGAAACCTTATTGGTAACTTTTCAGTTCAGAACTAATTTTCAAAAGAAGTCCATTTTCGACTCACAATTCCCCTTAAATCTAAAAAAAATCCAGTTCAGCAGCCACAGAGTTATAAGGCAACCTCATTACTTTGAAGCAAATTAAAAAAAACGTCTCTGTCCAGTTTATATTTTTCTGGCTCTTTAATTGGCCCACATTCCCACAACTTTTTAATACTATCCAGATACAATAGGTTTTGTTGATCTTTAGTTTAACATTTTCATAGTTTCAAAAAAATTAAATTCTATCAGCAGAAAAGTATCAAAATAGGCCGTTTGTGAACAAAAAAGTATCAAATCACAAAATTTAGAAAAAAAGTATCAAAAAAGATACAATTGTATCAAAACGGCAACGCTGTTAGTGACTAATGTATTCATTTATTTTACATATTCATACATCGTCGGCAGAAAGATTGCTTTGAAAACAACAAATTACAATTTTTCAAATGACTATGTAGAATTAAATTCTATTATTTAAAAATTCAATTACTTTTGTTTAACACCCCAAAACCCCCCCCTGCGTTCGCCCCTGATCATCACTGTACCTACTGCTATAATCATAAGTATCTGTACTATCAGATTCATCATTATCATCATCATCAGGAATTGCTGGAGGAGCTGCAGATTTCAAAAGTTCCAAAGCTGTTTGCGGCAAGCTCTTAAATTTTTTTGCGGATAATTTTATTTTACTTGAAATCAATGGATCTGAAGTAACTAAAAATCTCTTTAATATATCCTCATTACATTTTGTTCGACTACTTTTGCGAGAAAAATGCTCCCTGTTTCTTTTAAAATCTTTATTTCGAGCTTCCTGTGCTTCCTCTGATAATTGGCCAATTGGAAGCAAAGCGTGTGTTATAATTTCCGGTCCGTGGATAAAGAATTTATGTAAAGTTGGAGTCATGTTATACCAGGGATAACATTGTACAAAGTATCGGGCAGTGTTTTGTGCAAAATCACGAAACTTCTCTATATCTATTTCATATCCCGAAGTAACCACCATTAATAATGTATGCATTATTTTTATCAGCTCCAAGTCAACTTTCGTTATACTTGCAGATAGTTCTGCATTTTGGAAGAAACGTCTCGCTGTATTTCCATCATTACTATTTCCACATCCATGTTTTGATTGATCAATGATTAATTCAGCTTTTTCTCTAAATTCCTTTATTTTTCGATTTTTATTTTCATTTACGACTTTTTTTATCACTTTCTGATCTGGCTTGCCATTTCTTTATTGGTAACTTATATGACAAGTGAAGAAGGCATTTGAAAAACCTTATCCATCTGTGTATTGTAGATAGTCCAAATTGTAAATTTTCTATTTTTACCTCTTGTTCGATCATTTTGTCAATTAAATTAAATTCTCTACTCATTCCGCCACACAAGTAGCACTTTTGGGTAGAGGATGTTTCTGTTAAGGCATTGCAAACTTTTCCGTCTACCATTGATAAAATTAAAGCGTGTCTCACTTCTACAAAGTTATCGCCATACGGTACAATAGAGCAAGAAAGATCCCTTATCGCTTCTTCTACTCTTTTTTTTCTGCTACTGAAACTTTTGCGGACTCTTTTTCAAATGACATTCTCAAAGGTCTGCAAAATCTGGTGGAAGAGGGTCGAGGATTTTGCCATATTATTTTTTCCTCACAAACCAATTTAACTGGAACAATGGAAGTCATAAAAACCGATGAATCGCTTGCTTCTGCTCCATGGAAAGCTTGTTTATACAAACTATGACCTGAACTACCATCAAAGCCCCACTTCGTATACAAGCAGAATTTAGACAACTTACTTTTATCTAGAGTGACAATAACTTCATTTTGAAGTAATAATAATCGTTCAACAGTGTGATTAAGCAGGGCTTGCAAGTCTACTGCTGCTAAGTTTTCGAAAATATGAATGCTCTCAGTTCTAGAATAACATTTCCTCTTTGCAGATTAAACACCAGTGTATGAAGGAAATATTTTTGAAGCGGATTTTTTAACAACATTGTACTGATGACGAGTTAACTGAGCTTCAATCAACACAACTAATGCTTCTTCATTACTCATTTTCGTTACTTTTGACTCGTGAAAACTTTGTATATATTTAGAAGCCCTTGATGGAGATGCAGTTGTCAATTCATCGACAAGCTTTGATGCCTCAAGATTTCCTGAAGCTCTTAAATTTACCTGTGTAGCGAAAGCCAACATGGAAAGTGTAGTTTTTTCCCGTAGATCTTTAGTTTTTTTATATTTAGTGCGTTGCTCAGATAATTCAAAGGATGTCTCTTTCCGACCACGCTTATTTCCTAGGCAGCTAATAAAAGCAATGCCCGAATCTAACCAACTACGATTTGCTCTGAAAAAACGCTCTTCTACTCTGTGTGATCGTGTCCAACGAGACTTAAAGTCCACGAAAAACATTCTCACTCGGTTATCAAATTCATCCATATTGTCATCTGTGGGCTTAAATCGTTTTTTCAACTCACCTTTTAAATATTGGAATCTTACTTGAAAATTTTAGCAACCTGAGTTCCGCATAATATCATATAGGGTCTGGCGTGTTATAAAAAGCGAATTCGAATTTACTCCTAAAATTAAAAACAATTTTTTTAAAGAAAACACGAATTAAGTTGCATTCCCTTGCACCATCTTTCATTTGTAAACACTTCTGTTATCTACGTGACATGTAGGTTGCTGACAATATATATTACAAGAACAGTCACATACATGCCTGTGAAGAAGTTCCGTTCTTTATTACAAATGATTCACAAAGAAAACAAATTGCCTGCAATAAGAACAACAACAAATAACATTAAATGACTTCGGTACATACATTTTCCCATACTTTAGTAAGCTTGTTCTTATATTATTGCAATGAGTTTATGATGGAAAGTTGAATATTTTAAAAAAGGCACAAAAGGGCAACTTTTTTATACTCTCGCAACAAAGTTGCTAAAGAGAGTATTGTAGTTTTGTTCACATAACGGTTGTTTGTAAGTCCTAAAACTAAAAGAGTCAGATATAGGGTTATATATACCAAAGGGTGACGAGTAGAATTGAAATCCGGATGTCTGTCTGTCCGTCGGTCCGTCTGTCCGTCCGTCCGTGCAAGCTGTAACTTGAGTAAAAAATGAGGTATCATGATGAAACTTGGTACACGTATTTCTTGGTTCCATAAGAAGGTTAAGTTCGAAGATGGGCAAAATCGGCCACCTGCCACGCCCACAAAACCGAAAACCTATAAAGTGTCATAACTAGGCCATAAATAAAGATATTAAAGTGAAATTTGGCACAAAGGATTGCATTAGGGAGGGGCATATTTGGACGTAATTTTTTTGGAAAAGTGGGCCTGGCCCCGCCCCTCACTAAGTTTTTTGTACATATCTCGGAAACTACTACAGCTATGTCAACCAAACTCTATAGAGTCGTTTCCTTCAGGCATTTCCATATACAGTTCAAAAATGGAAGAAATCGGATAATAACCACGCCCACCTTCTATACAAAGGTTATGTTGAAAATCACTAAAAGTGCGTTAACCAACTAACAAAAAACGTCAGAAACACTAAATTTTACGGAAGAAATGGCAGAAGGAAGCTGCAGGCAGGCTTTTTTTAAAAATTGAAAATGGGCGTGGCGTCGCCCATTTATGGACCAAAAACCATATCTCAGCAACTACTATACCGATTTCAATGAAATTTGGTATATAATATTTTCTTAACACCCTGATGACATGTACGAAATTTGGGTGAAATCGGTTCCCAAACACGCCTTCTTCCAATATAACGCTACTTTGAATTCCATCTGATGCCTTCTCTGTATAATATATACAATAGGAACCAATGATGATAGCGAAATAAAACTCTATACAAATACGGTATTTGAAAAATATGTAAATGACGGATAATGAAATCTCGATTATCACTTTATCATGCGAGAGTATAAAATGTTCGGTGACACCCGAACTTAGCCCTTCCTTACTTGTGTTTTTTTGAATATTAGTCCAATATGCACAGATTATGGTGAATGCAAAATTGTAATATACACTCACGCACAAAAAAACATATGTATATAAAAACATGAAAAATACCAATTTTTTAAGGTTTAAAACAAAAATCAATTAAAAATATAAACACACTTTTTTCAAACCCAAATATACAATATAATTACTTGAACTACCTGAGGATGAATGTTTCATATTAACTTTAAATCTTTTTTTGGAAATTATTACGAAAAAATAATTTAGTCACCGACGAAATTACACAAAGTTGGATCTGTCGTTATTATGTTTCGCAATCTTCAAGCACCGAAATATGTAATGCAACCCGACTGATTGTAACGTAGCTATGTATCTTATAGAATGGGGCAGAACGCTTGACTCTACGAATTCCTCTGAGCTCCAACGATTTGCCATTTCACTTAAAACCTCTTTAGTTTTCAAAGAGTTCTACAATTTTCCATATCAGTCCCAACGCATTCCGTTTCCAGTGAAAATTGCATTTGAGACGAGAATCAATAGGACACAAGGATAGTCGCTAGAAGTGTGTGGCATAAATTTGGAAATGCTATGTTTTTCACACGGCCGGATATACGTGGCGTGTTCACGAGTTGGGAAACCATCTTCTCTGTACATTTACGCACCGGAACAGAAACAAAAAAATATTGTTTATAAAGCTTCGCTACATTGAAAAAATTTGAAAAAAATCGAAAATAAATGATTTTCAACACAATATAAATTCAACTTTCTTTTCATTTTAAAACACATAATTTCAGGCAGGACAACGGTTACCGGGTCAGCTAGTACTTAAATAAAAATGTTAAGTGTTTAATTACGCAATCTTCTACAAAAAAAAATCGCCTACATATATAAAATTGTTCAAGGAGGAAATATAGCGTGATGAAACCTGTTGGAAGTTAGGGGTTAATTAGCTCAAGCTGGGACGAAAGCGGAAGCGAGAACAAGGTGGGCGAAATCGGTGTTCAACTACGCCGGCTTAAAATACACATTGTCAGATTATTTTTAATTAAATGATTTCAATGCGTGAGTATTAAGAGCTTGACAAGTTGGAAAGATGTGGCGGCAAACAGAAGGTTTCAAGACCGGGGCATACTCTTGTAGCATACTAAAATTATGGAGGGAACACTTCTCCAGTCTGCTGAATGGCAGTAAACGCACAACACCAGGAGAAGGAGAACCCGATTCCTCAATCGATGACGATGGAGCAGACGTTCCATTGACTTACCATGAAGAAGTTCGAATAGCAATTACCCGCCTGAAGAACAACAAAGCGGCGGGGGCCGACGGATTGCAGGCCGAACTACTCAAACACGGCGGCGAAGAACTGATAAGGAGCATGCATAAGCTTCCTTGTAAAATATGGTCGGATGAAAGCATGCCCAACGAGTGGAATTTATGTGTGCTTTGCCCAACCCACAAAAAGGAGACCCCACAATCTGCGCCAACTACCGTGAGATAAGCCTCGTCAACATCGCGTATGAGGTTCTATTGAGCGTATTGCGTGAAAGATTAGAGCCCACCGTCAACAAACTGATTGGACCCTATCAGTCTGGCTTTAGACCTGGAAAACCTGAATTTGGTATCCTTGCAAAACTAACACGGCAGTGCAAACTGACGTTGAGCAACACCAAAGCCTCATCAACCGCGCCGTTAGTTTTGCTTTCTCCAGACTGGACAAGGAAACAAAACAAATGGGTCTGGCAGTAAACGAGGGCAAGACGAAATATCTCCTGTCATCAAACACTCGCTACTTGGCACTCACGTCATTGTTGACAGTCATAACTTTGAAGTCGTAGTTAATTTCGTCTATTTAGAAACCAGTATAAACACCACCAACAATGCTAGCCTTGAAATCCAACGAAGGATAACTCTTGCCAATAGGTGCTACTTCGGGCTGAGTAGACAATTGAGAAGTAAAGTCATCTCTCGACGAACAAAACCCAAACTCTATAAGTCACTCATTATTCCCGTCCTGCTATGTGGTGCAGAGGATTGGACGATGACAACAACTTTGCGAGTTTTCGAGAGAAAAGTTCTGCGAAACGTTTATGGTCCCTTGCGCGTTGGCTACGGCGAATATCGCATTGGATGGAACAATGAGCTGTATGAGATATAAGACGACATTGACATAGTTTAGCGAATTAAAAGACAGCGGCTACGCTGGCTAGGTCATGTTGTCCGAATGGAATATGAAAGTATTCGATGCAGTACCCGCTGGGGAAAGCAGAGGAAAAGGAAGACCTCCACTCCGTTGGAAGGACCAAGTGGGGAAGGACCTGGCATCGCTTAGAATATCCAATTGGCGCCACGTCGCGAAAAGAAGAAACGACTGGCGCACTGTTGTTCACTCGGCTATAATCGCGTGTCTACGCCAATAAAGAAGAAGAAACGATTTCAAGACTGAGCTACCTAATGTTATGACCCAGTGGTCCACGAATATTTCAAATATATCGGTTAATTTATAATATAAGTTAATGAAGAAAGTGATGAACTTGTAATAATATATTTTTAATGGAGTGTGGCCGACTACATAAAAATTTTGTTGAATAAAATATATAGTATAAGAAAAATATTTTATTTCATAAAAATTAAGCTAGAGTGGTTTAGGAAAACAAAAAATAATTTATTAGAGTTGCCACGTATTTCGAATATCTAAATAAATTAATTTTGCATGGATAAAATCAATGGGCTTGATCATAACATAATATCCGGTTTGAAAAATTTTGCCCTAAATTTATTGTTTGGCAGAATTGGCCTTTAATGGTAAAAAAATTAAAAATTTTTAATATGATTTTTGTGGGAATGTACAAAATGCCTCAGCGACGTTTCATTATTTTTTAGTATCCGCATTTTTGTAGTGAAAAAATTATTTCTTCAGAAAAAAGCGATAAAAACAATTGTAACTAAAAATTGTTTGCTCATTTCTCTCATAACCCCGAGTAGGAAAAATAAAATGAATTAAAATATTTTCCGATCTATATATAATAATAAAAATATTTAAGGCATAATAAGCGCAAAATTTTGCTAAATAAAATTTTTTTAAGAAAAAAATTACCTTGTTTCAAATACATTTAGTGATTGGCTGGCTTGAGCGCAGCAAACCTTGCGTCCTTTCGTTGTATTTATGAGAGTTGTGAGTTGATAAAAATTATGTTCACATGTGTCTGGTGAACAATTTTTTTATGTTTTTCATACTTCTTAACGACTTTTTTCTGGTTCGAATTTTACCACAATTTTCTTTTGCCAGATTTTTTTTTTTTTAATTATGGTATATTCTATTTTTTTGCTGTGAAAATTTTTTCACATGCGGATGCAATATGTATTTTAATTATTATTTATCACTTACTCTTGCTGAGTGATATTTATTGAATTTCGTTGCGGTTTTTGCTTTTGTCGCACTGCAATTACATGAAAATACCATTTTCCGCTTAAAATTTCGACGCGCTCACAATTATTTGCATAAATATTGACACTGCGGCGTTATTGTTGTCGCCAAAGTTATACAAATACCAACCACCTTGTTGTTTTTGTTGTTATAGGATATAAAAATTAATTTTAAAACAATTGACAAAAACAGATAACGCTTAATATAATATTTTTCAAATACCAACGAGCCACATCTACAACCGCATAAGCGCACACGCACCTCGATACATATACACCTGCTCTGCGTTCCGCACAGTATCGGAAGATGCTGCCCTAATAATTTCGGGCCTACACCCTTTAGACCTCTTGGCCCAAGAAATTCAATGCCTTACAAATGACAGGTTACCGCATAATACAATAAAAGAAATTGCAAGGGTAGAGGCGGTGAATCACTGGCAAAAACGCTGGGAGGAAAGCGAAAACGGACGGTGAACATTCCGACTGATCCCCAACGTTGAACCATGGCTAAACAGACCGTACGGTGAGGTAAATCTCCACCTAACTCAAATCCTCACAGAAAATGGCCGCAGCATATTTGAAAAGATTCGGACACGAAAATAACGACATATGCGATTATTGCGGAGGCGATACCGTCGAAAATGGAGAACGCACATTCTTCTATTGCCTCAAATATAATCTTGAGAGGCAGCACTTAAAAAATGCGTTCGGTACAGACCCAACTCCTGATAGCTTGGTAAACCAAATGGTCGAATCAGTTGAGAACTGGAAAGCTGCTTGCCAAGTGGCAGCCAGGGTTATGAAATCCCAATGTGCTAGCGAACAGCGGCGGAGAAGAGAGATGTTAAATGTAACGAACAACCACGACCCAAACACACTAACTTTGACGTGACGGGGAGGGTTGGCAACGAACAATGTACAAGGGGGGTTATCAGACCAACAGAGGTGGGGCCAAGTAAATGCAACTTGTAACTGAATGCATTTTGACCATCACGTACGCATGAGTGTCACTCAAGCTTCCTCCCGACGTAATACTTGACGGTGGTACCGGGGGGAACGGTACAGGACGGTGGTAGGTTTACACTGACATGGGGTCCAGGCTTTCGATGCTTCCTCCTCGTAAAAAAAATATATATATACACCTGCATGCATAAACATATAGTAGAAATATGCGCTTTGTTCCGCTTCAATAACAATAATGCTGAGTGTGACATTTTGTCAGGCATCAGTGGGCAAACACGCGCCCACACAGACAAACATGAAAGCACAAGCACCCACACTCATTAAGTGAGCGGTGTCTGACATATACACAAACAGTGATCATATGGCAATTATAGCACAAATTCGTACTCCCGAGAGCAAGAACTTTTTAGCAGAAACCCCTGCCGAAAGCGAAGCTGGAAACAACAAGAATTCGACCCAGACCTGTTTGAGCTAGTCTGGAGTGCATCAAAGGCATCAGGTGACGGCGCCGCTCACCTGGTATCAGCAGTTTGAAAATAACTGGTCGCAGCATGCGATGCAACAATGCGTAGAACGTCACATCACAACAAGCGGCGGCCTGTATATTGGTGGAATAAGCAAATTTCCACGCTGAGAAAGCTCTGTCATTCAGCTAGACGGCGTCTACAGCGCAACCGGGGTGAAACGAACGAAAATCACCTTAGGGAAGAATTTAAAAGCCACAAGAAGCTCCTAAAGTCGGCAGTTACCCGAAGCAAAAGATTATGTTTTGAGAAGCTGTGTGAGGAAGCAAACATTGACCCTTGGGGTACTGCTTACAAAATATGTATGTCAAGATTTAAAAACAAGCAGCAGCAACCTAAAGATGCATCTTTTATGGGAAAGGTCGTCGAAACATTATTCCCGAAACACGACCGGATTTCATATGCCAAGCGACGAAACGAAGCTGCAGAGTCACCTCCGCTAGTCACGGAAGACGAACTATTGGCAATAGCAAAGAAAATCAAAAACGCCAAAGCGCCTGGGTTGGATGGCATACCAAATAGAGCTCTGAAGGAAGCCATAAGCTCAAAACTTCGAGTTTGCGCTAAAATGTACAACGCTTGTATAAAGGAAGAGGTATTCCCCGACTCTTGGAAGGTACAACGCTTGGTTCTGCTCCCAAAACCAAAGAAACCACCTGAAGAACCGTCATCGTACCGACTCTGTGTATGCTCGCCACAATGGGTAAAGTGTACGAAAGTATAATACGAAACCGCTTGGAGTTTGCAATCCAAAAAGCCGGCGGATTATCAGACAGAGACAATACGGCTTTATAAAAAAGAGATCAACTATTGACGCACTACGAGAAGTTGTCGATACTGCGAAATGTGCAGTAAAAGGGCAAAAGATGGAAAGGTGGCACAAAAAAGTACTGCGCGCTGATTACCCTGGATATTAAGAATGCGTTCAACTCGGCAAAATGGGCAGATATAATAAAAGCCCTGGATAAAATACGGGCTCCTGAATACCTCAGTGTTATGCCCACTATTATGGAATCTTATGTATGACGGAGTGCTAAGAAGACAGCAACCAGCAGACGTTAAACTAATAGCTTATTCGCATGATCTCATGGTCGTAGCAGTGGCCAAACAATTAGCTGACCTGAGAAATAAATGTAATTTGTGCTTAAATGGTCTACGCCAATGGTTCTCTTCTGTGAGTCTGAAACTGGCGGAGGAAAAAACAGAAGTTTTACCCATAAGCACTAGTAAGATAGAAGAACGAATAGAGCTCACTATAGAAGAGTGCGAGATTACTTCGCCGCAACTAAAGTATCTGGGAGTAATAATGGATTCCAAATTAAAATTTAAAGAGCACCTGGAGTAGGGTGGGTCGATTACGGACTTTTTTCGATTCGGGATTTCTAATAGTGCGAAAAAGTTACCTTAGTACTTCCTGATTCCAGCAACTTTTTGTTTTGAGATCGGATTGCATCTTCAACCCCAACTCCGGCGTTGAAATTTCGGTAATTCGCCTAAAATCGTGAAATTGTCTACCTAGCGCCTGAAATACGCATCTCATGGCAAAATGTATAGAACAAAAGTTATTTGTCACGTCATTTGCTACCGAAATGATCATGGCCGTAGGACGAACCGTTCCCGAGATAAGAGCGAAAATGCGGCGCGCCACAGCGCAAGGTGAAAATCGGCTTGCGGCCACACTTCTTGACGTTGATTTCGCCGAGTGCTATCACTCACATTCATTCACCTACGCCAAAGGACACGTTCGGATAGGTCTCCACACAAATATTTTTTCATCGAGTTCTTTCACTCTTGTCGGTGATTTCGCCGAGTTCTATCACTTACATTCATTTCCCTGCGCCATACGACACGTTCGGACTGGTCTCCACATAAATATTTTTTCATCGAGTTCTTTCACTCTTGTCGTCGATTTCGCCTAGTGCTATCACTTATATTCTCTAAACAGAACTCAAAATGTCTGTATCTAAATTTAAATTTAGACAGAAATGTCCTGTGTTTGGCATATATCCGTAAAATCTCTCTGAGTCCCAGTTACCTACTTACCAGAATGTTCTTTTGTGTTATCAGTTTGAAAGATTTCGTATAGGGCGACTCCGAGGCGACAACTATGAACCTAGGAGTAAAGAGGTTACAGGTTGTACAAGTTCTCACCACATACAATAAGGAATATCTGTCTCTTAAACAAATGCTTTTAAGGAACCCAATAGGTTTGAGCTCTAAAAGAGACGATTTGTCTCTTCTGCCGGAAAATTATTTGACATCGCTGCTTGTAAATGCATTTATTTTTCTCTTGCACTTGTCCAAAGGAAAGGAAAGTTCCTATCAATGAACAACCATTTCTCTTGGACCAGAGAACCAGAAGAATTGGTCGCATTGGAAGTGTTGATCTACCTGAAACAAAAAAGATTTCAAAGAAAAATGAACGTAAAGAAAAGATTTCAAAACGTCATTCAACATCAGCACTTACTAGAAAAGTATCAGCTAGAACACGTGACCATTCAGATCAGCCAGACTCTCATACAGACGACAACAGTATAGGTGCGTCGCACATGTATTTTTCTAAAAACGATGCTGATGATGAATTTTCTCTTCCATCCTCTAAAACCAAACAAAACACACTAGTCTTAGAACACACTGCTTTAGCTGCCCATAGATTTGGAGTAAGTGATAGAGCAGCGGCCTTGATTGTTTCAGCTGCTTTTCTGGATGCCAAAAAGCATGTTTGATAAGAGAGGATCAGGCTATCTTTGCCACTGACAAATGCAAGATTAGTCGGGCAAAAAAAAGTGTTGGAGTTAAGCTCCAAAACACCGAAAGTATATGAGCTGTATTTTGACGGCCGCAAAGACAATACACTTACACAAGTCAGCGAAGACTACCACCACACTGTCGAAGAGGAACATATTTCTCTTATAGCGGAACCTGGTGGTCATTACGTTGGCCACGTCACCTCTCCTTCCGGGTCCTTCCGGGAGCTGAGGATGAGACGCAAGCTATATGGCAACATTTACAAGACAATTCAGTTGATGTGGACATCCAGAAGTTGTCGATGCTGATGGCACCAACACGAACACAGGTTGGAAAGGTGGAATCATTCGGAAACTAGAAGAAAGAATAGGTAGGCGATTACAGTGGGTTGTTTGTCTTCTACATTTCAACGAACTTCCATTTCGTGCTCTTTTCGAACACATAGATGGTGTCTCAAAGAGTCCAAATACATTCTCTGACGACATAGGTAAACTGCTCCCTGATTGTGAGAAGTTGGCTGTTGTCAAATTTGAAAGTTTTCCATCCTGCCAATTAGTTTCTGAGGTTATTAATCCGACCCAACTTAGCACAGACCAAGCTTATCTCTATAAAATATCAGAAGCTGTTAATTCTGGTCAATGTGTCTCAAATTTAGCGTCGATGCATCCAGGTAACATGTGCAAATCTCGCTGGCTCACCTGTGCAAATAGAATTCTGAGATTATACATTTCTACTGACAAACCAACAAAGGCCATCTCTATGCTGCAATTCAAAGGTCGAGATACTTACCTGCCAAACTGTGCAAGGTTGTCGATTCATCCATTCAACAGAATGCTTTCTTTGCTCTTCCAGAAAACATTCTGCTTAGTATGATGACTGACGAACGGATAGAAGTCAGAAAGTTGGCCCTTGACCGTCTTCTGGCAGCCACAGAAGCAGAGTCTGACACTGTAGATGGAAGGGTTAGATGCAATAAAGTGCCAAAGCTGAATTTAAAAGCTAATAATTATTACGATATGATTAACTGGAAGACTATTACCTTGACTGTTCCAGCTGTTCTTTGTTCAGTTTCTAACGAGGAACTCATAAAACGGCTGTCGGGAGACACTGCAGAGGTATGGAAATTTAGTGAATTCCCCTCTCACACCGTGGCAGTCGAGAGAACCGTCAAACTGGTGACAGAGGCATCTCCTAAAGTTATTGGCCCCCAATATCGTGATCGTTTTATACGCTCTACACTGAAATCTAGGCAGCAAGTGCCAAAGTTTAGTACAAAATCTGATTTTATCAATAAATTTGGCACAGATTCAGACTACAACAAGCCTGACATATGGTTGGTTGGTTGGGTTGGGCTTGGGAAGAACCCGAAGAGCAGCCGCCTCGACGACGTGGGTTCTGGGTGACCAATACAGGTTAGCTGAGAGCTGCAACCATTTTCACCTTGCGCTGTGGCGCGCTGCCTTTTCGCTCGTATCTCGGGAACGGTTCGTCCAACGGCCATGATCATATATACCATTTCGGTAGCAAATGACGTGACAAATAACTTTTGTTTTATACATTTTGCCATGAGATGCGTATTTCAGGCGCTAGGTAGACAATTTCACGATTTTAGGCAAATTTCCGAAATTTCAAGGCCGGAGTTGTGGTTGAAGATGCTCCGATCTCAAAACAAAACGTTGCATTGGAATCAGGAAGTACTAAGGCAACTTTTCCGCACTATTAGAAATCCCGAATCGAAAAAGTCCAGAATCGACCCACCCTAGTGGTGAACATCAGCGCTTAGTTGCTGCTTTGTTGCTCCATTGACCTGAAAGGAAAATACTGGAAACCTTCCTTCGAGGGTTTTGAGCACAGTAATGATGGGATTATATTTAGTACCTTCTTATCAGTATTGTCGAGATCCGAAAGTTGCAAAAGCAAAGTTCTAATAATAAGCTCTTAATATCGATATTAAAAGTCACTGAAGAACCTCAGGCTTTACTGAATGTAGTCGAGAAAAGAGGACTTAGCTTAAATTAAGTAAACAGGCTGATTAGTCTTGAGGTCACGATGATCACAGATCGCTTGTTCCGAACTCCTGACCGTCGGATATCGACAGAACGGCAAGAGCTAGCCAATTCGCCGGGTGCCTAAAAAGTATAGCAATGATATTAATTATTATTAGTCTGGCGAAAGGTGGACAGTGGAGGAGAAAGTGTGTAGATGTTTTCAATTTATGCACACCGCGTGCCAATGGGACAGTGTTCTGTTAGGAGCCCTATCATTACGGCGATGTGAGACTTTCTAAGAGACAGAAGTTCAATGGAAATATTGTGTTCCACTCTGAGATTTGGTACAGCTAACTTTTCTTGGAAGCTCATCTGCTTTACAATTTCCGTCTTCGGCTCTTAGACCAAGTACCCTCTGGTTAGATAGATAGATAGTAAATACTGAGGTAATGCACTACCTAGGGTCTATTGTGCCCTCTCCTATATCACATATGGTCATCACGGTCCAGCATCCTGAATAATTCCTGCTGGGCGTTTCTTAGGTGATGTGATGTGTCCATGTATATGGAACCCAAATTGCTGGACAATCCAGAATTATGTTTGCTGGTGTTTCCTGTTCAAAGTCGCAGAACCGGCAGTTTGCGCAAGAAACTATGTCCATGTTAGAAAAGTGAGCCTGCAGTACCCTATGTAGAGCCCGACGAGGAGGCGGAATTTGTCACGGGGAACGTTAATTATTTCCTTAAGATTAGAGAGGTTGTACCCTCCTAGAAGCAGCTTGGCATTGCGCATTCCTGCGGCCTGCTGCCAGTGCTGTTCTCTCTCTATTCTCTCCCCTGTGCGGAGCAGCTCCTTAAGAGTGTGGGATCCCCCTGCGGTGAATGGCTGGTATCAGGAGGAGAAGGAGCCCCCGAAGTGCGAGTAGTGCATACCTTGTGTCAGTTTGATGAGAAATTTCATTGTATCTGGCTATGGGGCCCCAGGTACGGCAGAGGTTTTGGTTGGGCTTAGCTCTGCATGCTCAACTTTTATGATTTGTGAAGCTTTGTTGCAAAGGTCTCCATTTGAACAAGCTCTTGTAAGATATAAACTGGTATATAGGGATATATTAAAAATACTGTAAGTAAGTAGCTTAAATATTTATATTTTTTATATTTTTTTTGTATTGGACATAGTGATATTCTTGGTAACTGTAAAGCACCATTTTACAAATGGACTCTGGAAGAAAAATAATTAATACGCCCCTGGCTATTTGAATCGGAAAAATTTTATAAACAAAGCAGAGTCTTGGTGGAATCAATCCCTGATTTGCCAAAAGCAGGCAACACAGGTACATATCGTCAATTAAAATTTAAAAAGAGTGATATAAGAACTTTAGACGGACTACCAACGGGTCATTGTCTAATGAGGTAGACATGACGGTAGACTATATGTATAACGACTATTGTAGAAGTTGTAAGGAAGTAGAAGAAGATTGTGTAGGAAAAGAATATCAACTATCGGTCAGGGGCGATATTTCCTTAGTTTCGCAGATAAAATTATTTTTACTGATGCACATTGGTATCAAAATCTAAAGGCGTAGGTGTCTCGATAGACAGCCACCTTACCTACCACCTACCTGCAACCATGGTTGTATCTTCCTTTATTTCCATTTTCCGACTTATTCCTTTTAAAGTATACATTTAGTCGCGTTAACTTAACATTTTTCTTAAAAGGTCTAAAAATTTCTTTCTGCTTGATTCCACCAAAAATAAGTTTTTACATTTATTTGCAACAGAAATACATATGCCACATGTGGCAAGTGGCACGCAAACAAAATAACATTTTTGAAAACTAATCGTGAAATAATTCGATTGAATGAGCATTAATTAAAATAAAACTCATTTTTTCTATGTATGTGTGCCTTCACACACACACGTACACATAGAGCATAACATATCCGAGCAACTATTGTGCAACAATTACAGCTGCATTTAAACATTAAAGCCACCTAATTTGGTGTCACAAAGTGTTGCCAAGTTGTTGCATGCCACCATTAACAGCATATTTAAGTTTGCATGGATGTGTGCGCGTGTATAGGGTTGTTTGCTAATGTGACGAATGTTAGTTGCAGTTGCCAAACTTTTGCCACACACCGCAACAAACTCACACAAATGAGTTGTGCAAGTTTTCGTTTAAGCGGCAACAGACTACCGAAAGGATTGAAAGTTTGCTGCAGTTGTTGCATATTTAGGGTCACGCCGCATAACACAAAGACTCACATACCTAATTATAAATGCATGCATTTGTATTCCAACGTTATTCAGCGCTCACCACTAAGTGCTAAGTGTCCGAATCCATTCACATGGTGCTCCCGAATCAAGCGCCTGTCTGCATGTATATGTGTCTGGTGTCTGCCTCGCTGATGTATTTATTTTGCGTAATACTCGTACCTTGCCACAGTCGCCCAATTAGCAACACTTTGTGGCTATGCGCACTGATATATGGCCTTCACCACGTCTGCCCGAGTGACAAGCTGCTTTGACAAACTTTTGGTCGTCCGTTGTTGAGCGCGCGCCTGTGTGTGTATTTTGGTGTAACAATAAAGCGCAAACTGCGGCAAGCACACAATTGCCAAGATGGATTTGCGGGATGAGTGGCGAGTAAGATGTGCGTTGGGTTCGAATTAATCGGATTAATTTTACTTATTTCTAGGTTAGCTCTTTTACTGTTTTGCTTAAAAAATGAGTTATTTTAATCCTTAATACCATTATCTACAAAACGGAAGGAAGGTACTTGGCTATTCCAGCTATATACTTATAATAAATATTGGTTTAACATATATATTTTTCGAAATGAAACTATAAATCACTTTTAGTGCTTTGGTAAAAATAAATACGGCTGTGTCAGTGCTTAGTGTTGTGAAAGTCATGTGACCTGTCATGAGATTAAGACAACCATAGGCATTTGTGGGACAACATACATTTAATATTTCATGAAATCAGGAAAACCAACCACCGAATACTCTTCACCGAACTCTCTTCATTACGACAATGCGAGCTCTCACACATCGACGGAAACAACTGCTTTTTTGAGCACTCAAAACATCGATTTGATAAGTCATCATCCATATAGTCCTGATCTGGCAACGAACGGTAAATACTATGTTATATCAGCTGATCCAATTTATTGACAAAAAAACCTTATTCTGATATTTTAATACAAACCGTTATTAACGCCTTCAATACTTTCAGTGAATTACTTTTAAAAGATTAATGGCGCGTTCCCCTAAGCAGATACAAATTACAGTTAGTTAAATTCGCCGAATACTGTAGCGTTGAATTTCGCATCGTATTTGTCCAAAAGATCAGTCACAATGTGCTAACATATGACAGCACATTATCGAATAATATACCTTTTGAACATTTTAACCCACTGCAATGAACCCAATGGTAAACATGTCCCGGCAAACAAAGAAAACGATGAGCAGCACCTTAATTTTTGACCAAATTTCACATGGAACGTCTCCTTTGAGATCTCTATTAGACTTTGTTTTTGCGAACAATTTCCACAAACCTCACAGTTTCTTTAACCTTCTCGATGTTATCTACATTAACAGAGATGGATAGACATCTTGTGTGAGGCACGTTTTCGATGACTTCACGGCTATGGAAAAAATGTATCCAGTTCGTTCATTATTGATCAGATGGTATATCATATACACAAACAAGGAACGTTCCAAAGTAAACCGGACTTGAATCTAGCGGCCCTGGTGGCGCCCTCTATATGTCGACTGGTGCGTTAGAATCTGCTATCTTTATGGATTGTCCAGTGAGAACTTCATGGTATTTGATTAATTGGAAGTAAAGTTATTGCATTTTAAGTGTCAGTATGTTTGTGTTATCGGTGCGAAAATGAGCTTCGAAAAAAGACCCAACATTAAATTTTGTTTTAAAATTGGTAGAACTTTTACCGAAATATTTCAATTGATGAAACAGGTCTATGGCGATGATTGCCTATCCCGCAGCAGAGTGGTTTCAACGCTGTCAAAGTGGTCGTGGGGATATAAATGACGATCAACATGTGGGCCAATCAAAATCCGTGATCACCGGAAATTCCATCGAAACTGTGTGTGAATTCGTCAAAAATCAGCCGAAATCATCATTCAAATTCATGGAAATGGAATTGGATATGTTCAAAACATCGATTTATTGCATTTTGACCGAACATTTGGGCTTACAAAGGGTGTGTGCACGTTATGTGCCGTACAAATTGACTGACGGCCAAAAATTGCTCAGAATCCAACATTCGATCGACGCTTGTGACATATTATTTGACCAAAAATCACATTTTAACCATTAACCACTTCTCGTATTCATCTGATAGGGCACCGTGCGACTTCTTCCTTTTCGGAAAAATGCATTTGCCCATGAAAGGAAAGCGTTATGCAGACGTAGAGGCCATTCAAAAGGCATACTGGCGACCATACCGGCCAACGAGCTAAAACACTCGTTCGACATGCTTTTGGACCGTGCAAAAAGCTGTATTGAAGCAGAAGGATACTATTTTTAATAAAACAAATAGGTTTTGCTGAAAAAACTATTTGTTCTGTATGTTTGTATATCTTCTTGTATGTATATCTTTTGGGTAGTCGAAAAAGTATTTTCGCATTTTGTCAGCAGTTGTCGTTGCAGTCGTATATCTCTAGTGCTACCAATCGCATTGTGTCATACCGTATAGTGTTGGATGGACGATATTTAAGTTCCATTTGACCAAAAAGACTATATTCGGGGAAGTTGAACAAAAGTTACAGCTGTTCAAAAATGCGTGAAAATAATGAAGAAATTTGCTATATTTTAGAATTTTTGTATAAAAAAGGGAAGAATGCCAGAACGATGATGTATCAGTTCGTGTAGCACAATAATGATTTGCTCGCATTCGTTCTGGAAATTTCGAAATTTTGATTTACACTGATGGAATAATGTCTCTAACGGAAAAATGGCAAAAAGTGGTCGACCAGAATGGTACATACTTGTTTATTTATTTATTGGTATAATTAAAAAAAAGTAAGATGAAGTTTGATTAAAAATACAAAAATACTTTTTCGACTACCCAATATATATGTATTTATATATCATATACATAGTATCCCTATCCCTACTAATATTATAAATGCGAATGTAAATTTGTTTGTTACGCGTTCACGCAAAAACTACTTAAACGATCATCAAACTTTGTACATATACTTTTGAAGGTATTAGAAGTAACTTAGGGTACTTTATATAAAAAAAAAATTTTAGGAAAGATAAAAAAATTGTTTGTCAAAAAATCGTCAAATTTAGCTACTTCAACGCCATCTAGCATTATAGATAGTAATGAAGTTTTAACCCTGAATACTGTAATACCGTCCCACTGTATTACCGGTGGTGACGACAAAATCTAATTCAATTGAATATATTTTCAACTGTTTTTAATTTTTCTATATTTATTGTTATTTTCTTCTGTCGTTACATGCAGTATAAAACTATTCAAATTTTTTAGGTAATCCGTAATTTTTGTGGTTAGCTGTCACTTTATTATTTTAGATCTTACTCGCTGATGTTAATTCTTACTCTGCTTTTCTTTGAAAATGCCTCGGAAGCGGAAATCTGGTCTATCTAAAAAATCATCGCGGGCCCGTGCCGCAAAAGTTGCACGAAATCAAGAAACTTCGGCTCACGCTGTGCTGAGAAGACAACAATAAACAGAGCGACACAGAGTTTTGAGAGCAGCTGAAACGCCTCTTCAGGCACGAGTTCATTTAGAAAGACAAGCTGCACTGCAGACAACTAGAAGAGCAATAGAAACACCAGAACAATCGCCGGCGAGAAGAATTCATAATGCAGACATGCAGACCATGCGCCGCCGAAATTTCATGCTTAATGATTGGGCTGTGTTTAATGGTATTGGCTTTCAGCATGATCCTTTAATTGAATATCATAATCATCCATTGATTGTTATTGGTGGTAAAGTTTCACTTCCATAACTTGGTGAACCAAAAGAGCCTTTAAAAACTTTATTATTAAATGTTATAGATGAGTCAAAGCAATTTCTAAGCAAAATAAGAAAGTATAACTCTTGCTTTCAAATGACATCCTTTGGAGTTGATAAAATGATAAGAATGCCCGGGTTTTCACCAACTTTACTGTACAAGGACAGATATATCATCAAATTGAATCACTATTTCCAGAAGATCATGATCGGCATACATTTCTGCAGGTATACGTTATAGGTGATGAACAAAATGAAGTAAATCGCGTAGCCAATATTTTGAAGGAGTAGAAAGAGAAACGGTTTTGAAAATTCAACGAATATTACACAGTCACAATGTCTTGATAAAAATCTTGGTGATTTCCGTCAAACCATCCCAGTGATTCAGATGGGGACACCAGCAGATGAAATTCAAGCGTGCATTAAATCATCAAGCTTATGGTCGACGGTTGAAAAACTCCGCCTGAAAACGAATATGAGAGTGCATCTTCATAATGACGTGGTTTCAGGACTTTGCGCAGAAATGTTGTTGAAAATTGGTGATGGTTATTTAGATGTTGACGCTGAAGGCTACATAATACAGCCAAGAGAATTTTGTAATTTAGTAGAAAGTGATGTGGATTTCACTGCTAATGTTTTTCCGGAATTGCAACAAAATTTGTGTAGTGATCAGTGGTTGTGTGCAAGAGCAATATTAGCACCAAGAAATTAAATTGTTAATAGGATCAACACTGACATTTTAAACGAGGTTCAAGGAGAAATGAAGGAATATTTGTCAATGGATACGAAACTAAGTACTTCATATCCTGTGGAGTTTTTAAATTCACTTGAACTATCGGGTGTACCGTTACATAAACTTCAATTGAAACTAAATGTACCAGTAATGCTTATGCGAAATCTAGATGCTCCTCGGCTATGTAATGGAACAAAGCTTCGGATAACAAAATTGGGACAGAACATACTTAATGCTACTATTGTAACAGGTGTCGGTAAGGGAAATAGTGTTATAATACCTCGGATAGCAATTATTCCCACTGACCTTCCATTCCAATTTAAAAGGGTTCAGTTTCCCGTCAAACGTAGCTTTGCTGTTACTATAAACAAGGCGCAAGGACAAACATTACAGGTAGCAGGAGTGCATTTAGAAAACCCATGCTTTTCTCATGATCAACTTTATGTAGCCTGTTCACGTGTATCTAATGCCGGGAATTTACACATATTTGCAGCCGACTGGAAAACTTATAACATTGTCAACAAAAATATCCTAGATTAATACTTTGTATTTTATTTTTTTAAATTGTTAGAATTCAGAATTATTTTTGTTACGGTGAAATATATTTTAACATTTGTTGTTGCATTTCAATACGCATATTTAAGGTGTTGAAACTTCATTGTCTGTGGTAATTTTTAAAAATTATTTATTTCAGCCAAGCAATAAAATTTAGTTATCATATTGACTCATTTCTATTATTTTACCCTTACCCTTTATCTCTCATACTTATTTAATGGCTCCACTGCGGGCGAAGCCGCGGGTGAAAACTAATATACATATATTTTTTTGTTTATATATATTAATTTCAAAGCCACCGAGTTTTAATAATTATTAATTATTATTATAAATAACTTTACAAAAATTAGGTCCTTATATATTATATATATATATTATATATATTGCCTTACCTTTTAGCAAAGAGTGGGAAACGGACAAGGATGAAGGAATAAAAATCTATACGAATGGGTGCAAACTAGGTCAACCAAGTGGGAGATCCCAGCAATTAAAGAAAACCTTCTTATTCTGCCAAAGGGCACATACTGACACTTATATAAAAATAAATAAAGCCTTGTTTTTTAGTGGATCTAACATCTTATTTGACAATTTGCTGTAAAGGGTAGTTTGGAACAGGTACCACCCTTCAAATAGACTACGGAAACGAGGAACAGATAGTCACTCTACCAACCTACCTACTTAAAAGCTTAGCCTACTTAACTTAAATAAGATATGAAACTATTTCATTCTTCAACTTACATTGTAAAAACTTGACATATCTGACATTGGTTAATTTCCCGATTTATTGAAGAAACGATATGATTTAAAATTTAAAAATATTTGTAGTTCGCTTACTTAATCAATTGGCAAACCAAATGCAATAGTTAAATTAGCTTAAATTCCGCTGCCGGGATCTTAAGCTGAACACAAATATGCGCACATGGTACATAATTTAATGCTCCTTCGAAAATTTCCATTATTGCCTTCTAGCTGTTTACCTCGTGTCAATTGGACCTCCGCTCAATGCGCAGACGCAATAGTTGACACCAACCTGACTGAGCGAATGCAGCTACAAGTGAGGTAATGTGCTTTTGGTGCTGCAGCACAAAGAGAAATGGCATCATTATGCGTGGCATACCGCAGCAACACTAAATCATTCGCTAAAATGATGTGGCACAGCTGACACGGGAAGCAAATGAACATTGAATACATTAATAAAAACGACAACAACAACAGCACTGGCAGTTACAACAACGGCGGGGGTCCGGTGCCACATGACGTATACATAATGTGAATTGATAATGGATTTGTTTGCGGCGACAATGCGACAGTCGCGGCAGTACAGCACGAAAAGCAACAACAACGCACAAACAAAGTTCAAATTGCGGCAATTGCTTACGTGCCGCCAAAATTGGGAATGCATGAATTTGGGAAAGCAGGAACAACAAATGCAAGTTACAGCAACACGGAATTGTTGCACTTTGACTTTAATGTCATTGATAAGAGTACTTATTTTTTTATTTTGTATGTTTTTGTAATGAAAATCTCCCAGGTTGCTTGTTGAATGAATTCAAGGTGAAACAACACCAAAAAAGTGACAAGTTTTCACTCCATTTTAACTCATATTCTGCTTGCCACAAAGAATTATTCTGGCTTTAGCTTTTAAAGTTTAATAAATAGCAATACTGATCATCTGATCGCCATTAACTTGGGAGTGGCCAGAAACGATTCTTTTATACATGGCTCAAGCAGCTCACTACTTCCGGTCTTTGACCAAGTATCCTCTGGGTAGCCAAAGAACATCCGTTCGAAGGCGAGCTAATATGAGAAGGCGAAACATCCCCTACATAGGGTTGTGCGCTGGGTTTGGGACCCGCCACATAAAAAAACTATACCAATGAAAAGTAAGCGACAGCCTGCTGTTGTTAACTCGGCTATAATCGCGTAAGCGGTGGCTACGCCAATTAAGAAGAAGAAGATCATACGAAGACTCATCTCCAGACAACTAATTCGAGTATTTATACGTCATATATTGTTGATGTAAAACGTTGTTATTATTATAATAGTAAAGAACAGCATTCCAACTCTGAGTGTTTTTGAACTTTGTGGTGATTTTCTGATGAAGAATAAACAAGAAAAAACTTTGGTTGCTCCAAAGCTATAATATTCCTAAGGTTATGGAAAAGTCTCCACGTTCATATTTAAATGTCAAGAGTTGTTGATAAAGCTTTTCAGTTGGTTTTTTTGACACAAGAAAAGGTTTCTGGATTTCTGGCCTTAGGAGCTCTTCCTAGCTGAAGTGGCCACTTTAAGGTAACAGTAGATCTACTGGCCAAAACTGCAGCCTTTTGCAGAGGTGGCTATTCACTTGAGCTCGCTGACCATATACTAGAGATTAGTGAGGTATGTCGATGTAGTGTCCTTTCCTCTACTATCGAGTAAGTTCTATATAAAATCTGAGCGAAATTGCAGGAAACTGTAGGGCTGATTTTCTCACTTAGACAGGTATTTTAGTAACGTGAACTGGTAAAAATAAAAACGGTTTTGCTATTCACTACTGAATGGTTGACCATAAGACGAGCGCCGCAAGCTCCGGTCAGCTACTAGCTAAGATGTAGTCGCATGAACTTATTGATCCAGAGCAAATAGTAAGATGTTTAGTGAGCTGTAGGAGTTTTAACCTGACAAGGCCGATCGTTATCCATGCGGTAAGAATAAAAACTTTACTGAATGCCAGTTGCACAAGCTGCTTGTAGTAAAATGATATAGTCATCTCAAGACTTCCTTTTGTTACGTCTACACTAAAATAACTCGGATGTCTTATTTTTAGAAATCCCTGTGAAGTAGTCGAAATGAAAATGAAGCACCTAAGCAGATTTGTACTGGGTTCATGGCGCTTTGCCAAGAACTAAAATTCAACTCCAGCAGTTTTCATCTGGTTTCAAAAAGATCTGTATACGGCAGTCCAAGTGTTATCCCCAATCTCGGGATTAGACATCTCATCGACCCCATCCTAACCGGGCCATAGGAAAGTTTTCTTCGGTCTGGAGCTCCAAAAATCAACTCAAACTTTGAATGAATTAATCCTGCCTTCATTTATACAACTGTCGCACCACCACCTTCCAATATGTGATGTCCATTTCAGTTTCGAAACATTTTGGTAACGTTAAAATCCTAAATGACCGCTACAAAAGAATTACCAGGTTCTCTTTTAATGTCTTGTTTTGCTGCCATTGTATTGGTAATTCAAGTATATCTTAAAGTACTTTCCCACCCAAAAACCTCTGGTACCTCTTCAATCCCTTTTCTTTCCTTTTAAATTCCTTTTTAAGAATTAATGTTAAAAAATGTGACGAAACAGAAGCTGAAGAGAACGCACAAAAAAGTTGCTCAACCCTTACACAAAAAATTTTTAGGTGTCCGATTGTGCTTAAAAATGTTGGTTGTTAAGAAAGATAATTTATTCAAAACAATCAGGGCTGGAATACAGAGTCATGGTCAGAGAGTCATCCTTTACTTATAGAAGGTTCGTAAAATATAGCCGTAGAAAGTATAACAACTGGCCTTAGATGGTACGAGCTCTTTAGTCATTTATGTAAAGAATTTGGTAGACTATGGTCAAAACTGTATAATTTCTAACGATCGCGCTCCCCCGATCAGAAACCCCAAGTTTACGTCTCTAGATATAGGTAATAAGGACTATTTAATTATTGGAATGGGTAACTTCAGTTCAAAAAATAGCGATTTGCAACATCGAGTATAAAGATATCGTGATAGTTACGAATCAATGATGAACTATTGTAGTTCATACACTGTCATCATGTACTCAACAGGGCCGTTCAAACAAAAAACATCAAGCTGTCTCATTTTAGCCTCCATCTGAGCTCATTGTATTCCGAATTGATTTTGCCGAAGACGAACCGTTGCTAAAAAAGGCTTGCCTAGACTTTTTAATTTCGGCTCGGTAATATTTTGTGACGCTCGGTTGTCGGCATTTTCGCTGTCGGTGCATCCAAATGGAAGTTTTGATATGAAGAAGATGTCTACATCTGCTGATTTATTAAATCCTAAAGTATGATAAGTCGTGCAATATCAAGCGTAACGTAGAAAAAACGAACCCTTATTTGGGTTCGGAGGGTAAACTTGTTCCAATATCTCAAAATGGCTTGAGAAATGTTTTCTGCGACTTTAATAACTACAATAACAGTAGAAACAAGGAAAATATAAATTACTGATTTAAGAGAGCGCTATATTTTACCAAATTTAAGCCTCAGCAATCTGTCAGCTGAACGAAGTGTGGTTTCAAGTTTGGCCATCTGCCGTTTAATTATAATAGGAAGCTCCTGTTATCTGATGAGTAAATATAAACTTGAAAAATTATTTAAAGACAAAAATATTTATTTTTATAAAATTTAAGTGAAACTTCCATCTAAGCCGAAATTGCTCAAGTGAAGGAAATACTTTGAGTCCCAGGAGCGAGAGGTTATACTTATTGACCTCTTTATTGCTATTATAAACAAAAATAAAAAATAAACACGCGTTTCATAACCTTTAAGACACTCAGAGCTCATGTTAATTGAGCGCCCAAAGGTCTCATTAAGCTATCAGTTAATTTTACACGTTTTAAGTCATTGCTTCTATTTAATAAGTGCAGCCATAGTAAGTGTACTCGGTGTACAATTAGATAATGGGTTGTCAAAAGAGTCTTGCAGTATTTTTATTGAATTTTTTTTATTGAAATTGAAGTGAATTTTTGATGACTCATGCCCAGCTCTTGACCGATGCTACGGCTGCTACTATGTCGGTCTCTTTCGACCAATTCAGCGATTTTATCGCAATTTTCGACGACAGGCCTTCCGGAACGGGGCGCATCTTCGACCACCTCTACACCAGAACGAAAACGTTGAAACCATCGTTGTGCGGTGGAAATGAAAACTGTATCGGGTCCATAAACTGCACAAATTTTATTGGCGGCTTGAGATGCATTTTTGCCTTTATCGTAGTAGTACTGTAAAATATGCCGTATTTTCTCTTTATTTTGCTCCATGTTTGCGACGCTATAACTCACGAACGACTTAAAAGACACGAGAATCAATCAAACACGTGTTAGCGCGTGAAATGAGCTTTCCAGAAAGGTATAGCATGACCTGATGCGACTAATAAAACTAGAACTACGCCCTTTCAGCGCCAACTAGCGAAAATACCGCAAGACTTTTTTGACAAACTATTATTAGATTTATTTAGAGGCAACAGCTTTTATAGTTGCCACCTAGAGAGTAGCGGTGATACAAGTCATCAAAATAAATGCCGACACCAGAGAGCAGCTGGCATTGCAAGGTTGCCAATTTTAAACCAACCAATAATAACAGCAAAAACAAGCGCTGGCTGCTGATAACTGCTTGAATGAAGAGGAAACTGAAAAATAATGCGTGGTGATGTGCTGCGACCGCCAGCACACGCCTTTTACTGCGTTAACGACAGTAGGCTCTACCGTTACGACAAGTGTTATAGCTGATGTGATTGTGGCCATAGTTATATGACTGCAGGTGTGTATTCATGTTAATGTTGTTATTGTTGTAGTGATTTCATTGTTTTCACGACCGATAATGTGCTGAGTGTTTAATGCTTTGTTATAGTGGTTGTTGTTCTTGTTGTTATTATTATTGTTGCTTTTAAATACTACTGCCAGATAACTACTATTATGGTTGTTGTTTTTGTTATAGTTTTTATCGCCGCAGTCCATGCTTGCTGGGAAATAAGGAGCCTATTAAACGGCAACCAGCTGTGAAAATACTAAAAACAGTGATTGCCGATAGTCCGCGTACATATTCGCGCCAGTGCGTTTGTATGTGTTATCTACGACGCTAGTCTGTTAACCGTAAACAGGTGGTCACACGGTACCGAAGTGAAAAAAATTAATAAAGACAAAATTTCATATTAATTGTGGTTAATACTGGACAGCTTCGCAGAGTAGTGAAGGCACCGTGTTACGGTAAAAGGTCTTGATAAAATGCGAAATTTTTGTACCTAATTTAATATTCGTTATATTTGTTTTTTGTTTTTTGAAGGAATGGCAACGCTAACTGGTATGAAATAAGTTCTTTGATTTTAATTTAATTTAAGCGGCTGAAGTTGAAAGACTTTACTGCAAAGCCGGGTACAAAAAACAGCTAACTGTATGTTAGTTGCCAACATTTTGCGGTACAATACAGAAAGTTGTAAAGATGTGAAGAAATATCGTAAATCCAAACACATTCGCTCATTATATTAACGTGTTTTTCAATAAGAGAAATTCTTTATTACTGTGAAAGTACATACGATGCCATTATGTATGGAACTCGATTGCTTTTTTATGGCCATCATGGGCCCGCTTGCAATCGTTCAGACGCTAAACCCAATTTTCCATGTTTATAAGCTTAAATCGCTGGATACTGCTGCAATTTCTCGTTCAATATTCATACGAAGTTTATCAATCGTCGCTGGCTTGTTGGCTTAGACCACAGACTTGATGTAGCCTTACAGGAAATAGTCTAATGGCGTCAAATCGCACGACCAAACTTGGTTTTAAATTAATCGAGAGTGACATTCTCTGTGTGGCTTGTCGCCGGCCTGTCGGAATCACATCTTGTCCAAGTCCATATCTTCCTATTCGAACCAAAAGATTCGGTATCATTGAGGGGTAGCAATTCCCATTCACAGTAACGTGCCGTTATTGCTCATCACGGAAGAATTACCGCCACCGGCCCATGAATTGCACCATACCGTAATTTTTTCGGGATGATCGGGATGGGTAACGCAAGCAGTATGTACGAATGTACTTTTACATGAATGAATTGATATCCCAACCCCTTTTTGTTTTATTTAAAACAACTTTTGCTGGGCTCTTATTGAAAAACTCGCTCTTAAAGTTTAATCCACTGACTCCGAATTTCGGTAGTGAAATTTAATAATTTCGACTCGTTGTTGGATCATATATCTTTCTATGATGAAATGGCAAATCTTACTGAAGGGGAATGTCAAAAGGGAGCGAAAAAATATGGCGTCGTTTGCTGTTCCTATCGATCTACTTTTGTAGCGTCACTATTGAAAACCCCGTTATTTCGAAATCCCGATCGGAACATTCAAGGTATAACTGGTGGATTCCACTGCCTATTTCTTTAAATTGTGTATGGAGTGAAGTCCTCCTACGTTGCCACTCAGAAGTCTGGACGCGCAACTATCTCCAATTGCGTTTCCAAGTTACATCATTATATAATAAACACCAAGCGGGACCTTACTTCCAGTGTTACCACTATTTTACCACGACACTTACAGCTCTTACAATTTAATTGAATCGTAATATATAATATATACATTCGCTATGTTACATTTTTCCTTACCAGATACCACCCGATTGGTACTAGGCGACTCCAGCGCTCACCACGATCCTTGGCTTTAAAATATTTGTATATATTTGGAATGGTATACTATATATAATTGGTAGAATATATTGACAGTTCCATATTCTGCACAATGAATGACGAAGTCCCCACAAGCATTAAGGGCATTTGTAATGATTTTAAATTGCTAGAGGTGATCTCATAAATAATAACATAAGGCTAATAGGGCTACCTGTAAATATTCGCTTTCTGTATCATCACTTTGCCTAGTACTTTCACTTTGAAGATGCTAGCTGAGCTTGGTAGGTTAAAAAATGGAGACACGGAAAAATGGAGAGATATCAGAATCCTCAGAATGTACAGAACGTCGGTATAATGTGTGATGATCTAGAGAGGGCACTCATCTGAAAGTAACTTGAAATCTAACCTTGGAAGAACATAGTCTGATATTTTTAGATTAGTATCGAGCTGATTCAGAACTTCGCTAAATATCCATAATACTTCCAGTTCTAACTACTAACGTCCTTAATTCTTATAGCAGAAAATGTTTACATTTCCATATGGAAACGTCTAAAGTAAGCCGTATGAAAACGTCTATGAGCAGTTGATGCAGGAGCAAATAAAACGAATAATTTGGACATGATTTAATCTTCCCGATAACCCCTACACAAGCTAACCAAAAAAAAAACAAAATGTCTCTATTATTTAAATCTCAAAAAAAAACAAAGATTTGCCAGGAAGTCGGCTGCACTAAAAACGATTACGTTTATGGTAAACACTTCAAATAGTTACAGGCAAGGTGATGCTTCATGACTTTGCTGAAAATTGACGAAATTTTTACTTAGCACTTATAACTTTACAGTAAAAAATCTTCTGTTTCTCTTTTTCCCTTCACTTGCGAGAATTTTCTCAACTCTCAAGTACAGTCAAGCAACCTCTTATTCTTTATTCCACTTTGTTTCCAACAGTGGCTGCACATCTTAATTTTATAGCACAAGTATTTCCCCCATTTACCCTCCCGCGCTCTCTCGCGCTAAGCCGCTGTTCCTATTTATAAATTACATTTATTAAGTTAACAGTACTGCTGCATTTTACCGCTTTAATAGACTCGCCAAGGATTTTTTCATTGTTTCTTACACTCCAAGCTTACTCAAGTTATTTGTATGCGTTTAATTTTTGCACTCTCTCTTTCCACTTCCTTCATTTTTTCTTGTAATAATGAGCGCGAGTTAATTTTTACCGTGAGTAAAAATGAAGTGGTGAACACAACGACTGCGACAGACTGCAGCAGCACGACAGTGAACTGAAAACGTCGTTGTTCATCTTACTACATGTACATTTTGAGAAGCAACAACAACACAATGGCCGGCAAGTACACAAAACAACGCAGTTGTCCATTTTGTATGTACACAATTTCGTTGTTGCCATACTAATTCCTTTCGTTTGAATGAAATTTTAATATTTTGTTCAAAGTGAATTTTTTTTATGCAAAAAATAAGTAAATAGGTAAATATTTTTGCGTTAAATTATCAATTGTTATTACAAATGATATAATAGAGCTATAATATAGCTATTTTATGCTTTTGTTTGTAAAATAACGTCAAGTTTGTTAGAGCTGTGAATAATTTTACATTTTACATATTAGTGGCATCATCACTCTACCTCCTCTTTCTATCTTCCATTCTACTGTCAACTCTACTGTCGTCCTACTGTCGTTGGCAAAAATAGGAGGATATTGAAGTTAGCGAGAACGACAACTGTCGGCCTGCAGTCGTGTAGTCGTGCAGCTATCAAAATAACACTGCCCATAAGAACGTGTGTATTTTAATATTTGACAGATGTAGTTTGCAGTCTGTCGCTTTCTATGTGTTCAGCGCTTCAGGCAAAAGAATATATTTTGAGCTGCACCGAAATGTGTACTCTTTATTTATACTATACTAGTTGATAGTTTATTTAAATACAGTTTGTATTATTTGTTTAGGTTTGTTTACATATATATGTACATATTGTTTGCCTAGATACATTTGCTTTGTTTTAAGATAAGGTTGTTGTGGTATTCAAACTCAATGTTGTTTTGATACTTGTTTGTTTAGGATTGTTTGTAATAGTGATAGTGTATTTCAATTGTTCCAACTCAAGGTTGTTTCTGCATTCTGTTTACTGAAACAAAAGGTTGATTTGATGTTTGTTACTATTATAAGGAATACATTCCTTAACTCGCGCATATGCCAAAAATTAGTATCGCAGGGAAATTGTGAAAACGCAAAGTGTGGACCGCCTGCTATTACCGCCACGTCAGTGGGGCAGTGCGGATAAACACTCGTAATTATGCACAAAACAAAAGCAAATAGCGCAACATAGTTGAAAAAAAAGAGTTGAAGAATGGATCATAAAAAATTTCGGAATTTCTCCTAAATTCAAGAAATGCGTTTCATCGTGGCTATTTTCTGTTTGCAAAAGCTGTTACCTTGGCGATTGGACAGCGCAGTGAGTCATTAAATGTGTTGATTTGAGTTGCGAAAACTTAACAAAAAGAAATTTAAGTGAAAAGCTTTTTGAATGCATTCAAAGTTGTGAAAAGGGTTTCAGATACCCGGTGGAAACAAAAGATATTGATTTTTATAAAATCCAACGAAATAACCAAAAACTGGCAAATAAGCAATTTCCAATTTCTCCTAAAACACCAGCTGATGTTATCAAAGCATTTCAAGATGAAGTAACTTTGAAAAAATTTGGGTATACAAAACATACCGGCGATGATGCTTCAACATTTTTTAAGACATGCTGTGATGCAAAAGACTTTGCCTATTGTTTGTTTTGTTCTGACAAAATAATAAATCTAATGAAAGAAAATATTCCTTCAAATGTAGAGAGAAAAATACTGGTTGATGCAACATTTTCTGTTTTACCTATTGGTAGCTTCAAACAGCTTTTAGTTATTCACATTGAATATTTTGAAACGTTATGTTGATAATAATATATATGTTGTATATAATAATATTCAATTTGATAAATTATACAAATTTTTTTTGTTTTCCTGCTATATTTGTTCTTATGAACAAGAAAACAAAAAAAGTTACGAACATGTGTTTAACTATATTAATACTAATGTAGTAAAATTAGACGGAGCGGTGTTTATGGCGGATTTTGAAATTGGATTGCGTAGTGCTATAAAAAAAATATTTGAACATTCTAAGCTATTCGGGTGCTGGTTTCACTATTGTCAAGTAGTTCGAAGAAATATTGCTACAAAACACAAGAATCTGGCGGAATTTATTAGGCAAAACCGAAAAGCATCTATATCTTACCACAAAATATTGTCACTCCCATTATTATCGGAGACACACATTGTTAATTGCTTTTCCATAATCAAAGAAGAAATTTCCACTTTCGACCACTTGTTTAAAATCGAATCTTTTTTAAAATACTTTGAAGAGCAATGGCTAAAAAAAGTAAGTTGTTTTACATTGAATTGTTTTTAAAAATTATAAATATTCGAAATATTATAGATTGATCCAAGAAATCTTTCGGTCTTTGGAAATAAGATCCGTACAACATCAGCTGTAGAATCGTATAATGCTGTGCTTGCCAAAATAATCCCGAAAAAAGGGAATTTTTTCAAATTTGTGGGGCAGTTACAAATGGAGGAGTATCGCAAAAGTAGGGAATTAGAATTGTTATTAACAGCGGTGGTGCTTTAGGGAAACCAAAAAAAAACAAAGGAAAACGTTATGAGAGCAAATCTAATTGCTAAAGCGGAGACGGACCTGCTTAATGGGCTCATAACCGCTACGAGATTCTTGGATAGATTGGTCTTCTCTAGAAACTAGAATTTAAAATTGTGCAGTGACTGCACATCTAAAATAGAAGCAGAGAGTGTGGCAAACAATTTTAATAAATTTAAATGCCCTTTTTGTCGTCAAGATGTTGACGAATATTTACAAATTTGTATTTAATTATTTTCTTTTTCTCACATTTTCATATTTTCATTTAATTCTTTACCTTTTTATTTTTAAATATTACATTCATATGTATAATTGATTTTTTGTTAAAATTTTGATTTAAAAACTTTTATTTAAGCACTTTAATTTAAAGCAAGCAAAATAAATTAAAAATGTAGTAAAGTGAGGCTAAACTCATTTTCGTGGGGATTAATTCCTTTTTTTTCGTGGTGATTCTGTCATTTAAGAACACCCACGTTTGGTGCGGCTTAATTCATTTCGATTGGTGGGGATAAAATCATTTTCGTGGGGCTTAATGCATTTTTTTTCGTGGGGATTCCGTCATTTTTGGTGGGGCTTAAGTCAATTTGCATGGTGGGGGTTAATTCAGTGGGGGCTAATTCATACACCCAGTCAGAAACAATAAGAATGCGAGCCAAAAATTGTAGTAAGAATAGAAAAATAAGAAACAACATTCGCTTCGTCTATTCGGATCTTATAATACCCTTCATAAGTATAAAATATTACTTAGATTAACTTGAATTTGATCGGTTAGTTAGAATGGCAGCTACAGGGTCCACTCGAAGTGTAACCAATTAAAAAAGCCATAAATTCGGTTTGGAAATTTATTTTTATTTATTTTAAAGTACAAAATGTGTTAAAATAATAATAAATCCAGGACCAATTCACTTTTGCTCGATGTGACCTTTTGCCTTAACTATGGCTTTGAGACGGTCAAAAAACGAATCGCAAGCTGCCCGAATGTGACTTGCCGGTATTTTGGCCCACTTACGGACAATGGATTTCTTCAGCATCTCGAGACTGGTGTATTTTTTACTTTGGACCTTGCTGTCCAAAATGGCCCAGAGATAATAAGGATAGACGGAAATTGTTTAATCGACACAGCTCGTTGCGTTGATCATTTGTAAATACAATTTGTAGAATCTCCGACTTATCCTATCGGGTGTAACAAACTCCTCCCGGTGCAGGATATAATCGTTGTATATTGTTATAATTTGGGGCCGTTAAGCCATACTCTGACCGAAATTGGAAGCAAGAGGGCGAAGGTATACGTGAATGTATATATACATACATATATATTTCCATTTAATTTTTACCGCACTATAGCTTACTGGCAAGGAAATTTGTTAAATAAAAAGTCTTAATGCAATATAACGCTTCTTCACCCCATAATTTCGGTATTACGAAGTAAGCCGTAGGCGAATTAACTTTTATCAGCGTTGGGATCACGTGTATGCCGCGCCGCTTTATGACCACATTACCACAAAAGTATATATGTATATAATATTTGTGTGTATATATAGCAACGACAGCAATGCCAGAGTGGCATTTGCACCATTTGGCAATGTGCATCTTATTGCTACTGCCCCAAACCACGGCTACCCAAGTGCTGAAGACATAAAGCGCGACAGACTGCAAACTACATCTGTCAAATATTAAAATACACACGTTCTTATGGACACTGTTATTTTGACAGCTGCACGACTACACGATAGCAGGCCGACAGCTGTCGCTCTCGCTAACTTCAATTTAATCCTATATTTGCCAACGACAGTAGAGTTGACATTACAATGGAAGATAGAGAGATGAGGTAGAGTGGTGATGCCACTAATATGTAAAATGTAAAATTATTCACAGCTCTAACAAACTTGAAGTTATTTTACAAATAAAAGCATAAAATAGCTCTATTATAGCTCTATTATATCATTTGCAATAACAATTGATAATTTAAAGCAAAAATATTTACCTATTTACTTATTTTTTGCATAAAAAAAATTCACTTTGAACAAAATATTAAAATTTCATTCAAACGAAAGGAATTAGTATGGCAACAACGAAATTGTGTACATACAAAATGGACAACTGCGTTGTTTTGTGTACATGCCGGCCATTGTGTTGTTGCTGCTTTTCACAAATGTACATGTAGTAAGATGCACAACGACGTTTTCAGTTCACTGTCGTGCTGCTGTTGCCTGTCGCGCTCTATTTGTTCAGCACTCCACTAGAGTCAAATATTTCAATACAACTCCGCATTTTTTCTTTATGCACTAACACCAACGCACATTTTTTGGTTATTTTATGTTTACCTAAAAGCCATGAGGATGGAGTCATGTGTAGAAGTTTACGCAAGTGAGGAAAGTTCTCTGATCGCCATTCACTTGAGAATGGCCAGAAACGATTCTTTTACACATGGCTCAAGCAGCTCACTACTTCCGGTCTTTGACCAAGTATCCTCTGGGTAGCCTAAGAACATCCGTTCGAAGGCGAGCTAAAGTGAGAAGGCGAAACATTCCCTACAAGGGTTGTGCGCTGGGTTTGGGACCCGCTACGTAAAAAAACACCCCCAGTGAAGAGCTATAACCAGCCTCGGATGAGAGACCCCCCTTTTGATGACGACCATGGCAAACGAGATAAGGACTACGAATTGAGGGCATGCACCTGGAATGTCCGGTCCCTTAATTGGGAAGGTGCCGCTGCCCAGCTGGTTGATGTCCTCGTAAAAACAAAGGCTGACATCACCGCCGTCCAAGAAATGCGATGGACGGGACAAGGACAGAGACGAGTAGGTTCTTGTGACATTTACTACAGTGGCCATGTAAAGGAGCGCAAGTTTGGTGTAGGATTCGTGGTGGGAGAGAGACTCCGTCGCCGAGTACTATCATTTACTCCGGTGAATGAACGTCTAGCCACAATCTGCATCAAAGCGAGGTTCTTCAACATATCGCTGATCTGCGCCCACGCCCCGTCGGAAGAGAAGGACGATGTGACCAAAGGTGCCTTTTATGAGTGCTTGGAGCGCACTTGTGAAGGCTGCTTGGCGACTTTAACGCCAGGGTGGGCAAAGAAGGTGTCTTTGGCGCTACGGTCGGTAAATTCGGTCTCCACGACCAAACATCCCCTAATGGGTTGAGGCTGATTGACTTCGCCGGGGCCCGAAATATGGTTATCTGTAGTACTAGATTCCAGCATAAGAAGATTCATCAAGCTACCTGGCTGTCTCCGGATCGAAAACTACCAACCAGATCGATCATGTTGTGATAGACGGAAGACACGTCTCCAGTGTTTTTTGATGTGCGTGCGCTCCGAGGTCCTAACATCGACTCGGACCACTATCTTGTTGCAGCTAAGATTCGCACCCGCCTCTGTGCAGCAAAAAACGCACGCCACCAAACACAAGGAAGGTTCGACGTCGAGAAGCTGCAATCACAACAGACAGCCGAACGATTTTCTACTTTGCGGCTTGCACTCCTGCTTTCTGAGAGCACTCGTCAACAACTCGGTATATGAACTGTGGACGGCATTTCAAACTCCTTACGTACAGCTGCAACCGAAACCATTGGTTTTCGAAAGTGCAAAAGAACAGCTGGTACGACGAGGAGTGCCGTGTCGCAGCGGAGAGAAAACAGGCTGCCTACCTCGCAACGTTACGATCGACCACAACACGTGCGGGATGGGATAGATACCGAGAGTTGAAGAGGGAAGCGAGACGCATTTGTAGACAGAAGAAGAAAGAGGCTGAAATGCGTGAGTACGAAGAGCTTGATAAGCTGGCCGACAGGGGTAATGCTCGAAAATTCTACGAAAAAATGCGGCGGCTTACAGAAGGTTTCAAGACCGGAGCATACTCTTGTAGAACCCCCAAAGGTGATCTAGTCACTGATGCCCAGAGCATACTTAAATTATGGAGGGAACACTTCTCCAGCCTGCTGAATGGCAGTGAATGCACAACGCCAGGAGAAGGCGAACCCGATTCCCCAATCGATGACGATGGAGCAGACGTCCCATTACCCGACCATGAAGAAGTTCGAATAGCAACTGCCCGCCTGAAGAACAACAAGGCGGCAGGGGCCGACGGATTGCCGGCCGAGCTATTCAAACACGGCGGCGAAGAACTGATAAGGTGCAAGCATCAGCTTCTTTGTAAAATATGGTCGGACGAAAGCATGCCCAACGATTGGAATTTAATTGTGCTATGTCCAATCCATAAAAAAGGAGACCCCACAATCTGCGCCAACTAACGTGGGATTAGCCTCCTCAACATCGCATATAAGGTTCTATCGAGCGTATTGTGTGAAAGATTAAAGCCCACCGTCAACAAACTGATTGGACCTTATCAGTGTGGCTTTAGACCTGGCAAATCAACAACCGACCAGATATTCACCATGCGCCAAATCGTGGAAAAGACCCATGAAAGGAGAATCGACATACACCACCTCTTCGTCGATTTCGAAGCTGCTTTCGACAGCACGAAAAGGAGCTGCCTTTATGCCGCGATGTCTGAATTTGGTATCCCCGCAAAACTAATACGGCTGTGTAAACTGACGTTGAGTAACATCAAAAGCTCCATCAGGATCGGGAAGGACCTCTCCGAGCCGTTCGATACCAAACGAGGTTTCAGACAAGGCGACACCCTATCGTGCGACTTCTTCAACCTGCTTTTGGAGAAAATAGTTCGAGCTGCAGAACTAAATAGAGAAGGTACCATCTTCTATAAGAGTGTACAGATACTCGCGTATGCCGATGATATTGATATCATCCGCCTCAACACCCACGCCGTTAGTTCTGCTTTCTCCAGGCTGGACAAGGAAGCACAGAAAATGGGTCTGGCAGTGAACGAGGGCAAGACGAAACATCTCCTGTCATCAAAAAACAGTCATCGCACTCGCGACTTGGCACTCACGTCACTGTTGGCAGTCATAACTTTGAAGTCGTAGATAATTTCGTCTATCTTGGAACCAGCGTAAACACCACCAACAATGTCAGCCTAGAAATCCAACGCAGAATAACTCTTGCCAACAGGTTTTACTTCGGACTGAGTAGGCAATTGAGAAGCAAAGTCCTCTCTCGACAAACAAAAACCAAACTCTATAAGTCACTCATAATTCCCGTCCTGCTGTATGGTGCAGAGTCTTGGACGATGTCAACAACGGATGAGTCGACGTTGCGAGTTTTCGAGAGAAAAGTTCTGCGAAAGATTTATGGTCCTTTGCGCGTTAGCCACGGCGAATATCGCATTCGATGGAACGATGAGCTGTACGAGATATACGACGTCATTGACATAGTTCAGCGAATTAAAAGACAGCGGCTACGCTGGCTAGGTCATGTTGTCCGGATGGACGAAAACACTCCTGCTCTGAAAGTATCCGACGCAGTACCCGCCGGGGGAAGCAGAGGAAGTGGAAGACCTCCACTCCGTTGGAAGGACCAAGTGGAGAAGGACCTGGCTTCGCTTGGAATATCCAATTGGCGCCACGTAGCGAAAAGAAGAAACTACTGTCGCGCTGTTGTTAACTCGGCTATAATCGCTTAAGCGGTTTCTACGCCAATTAAGAAGAAGAAGAAAAGCCATGAAAAAAAGTTTCTTTCATTTCTTGATTTATTTGAATGAGTGCGAAGGAGAAAACGTAATTGTCAATAGTGACTGTCAATAGTGACAAAAGAAAATCCCAAAAAGGGTAATAAAAAACGATTGAATGATGCATGTCATTCGTGCTCGTACAATAAGAAGGTAAGTACGCGAATCGTATGTGAGTTTTTTTAAAAAATTTGCAAATAGTTACTTCATTTGTTTTTATAGCATTGGAAATCAGAATGAATTGGAAATAGCAGCAGCATATCATCAGAAGCAGCAAATATAAATTGTTAAGTAAGTATGTGAAAAAAGTGTGTGTACTTTGAAATTGGACTGCGCAGTCCAATATAATACGCAAAAATAAATACATACATATACATGTATTTTATGCGTTTAAGGCGGCATGCATAATCTAATTTTCAAACAAATGTTTGTTTTATATTTTAAATGATTAATAATATTAATCTCTTCTTTCAGATATTATTATCATTTTATACACTTAATCTTTCTTTTTTATACTCTCGCAACAAAGTTGCTAAGGAGAGTATTATAGTTTTGTTCACATAACGGTTGTTTCTAAGTCCTAAAACTAAAAGAGTCAGATAAAGGGTTATAAAAAGTGATCAGGGTGAGGAGTAGAGTTGAAATCCGGATGTCTGTCTGTCCGTAAAAATTGAGATATCATGATGAAACATGGTACACGTTTTTCTTGGCTTCATAAGAAGGTTAAGTTCGAAGATGGGCAAAATCAGCCTACTGCCACGCCCACAAAATGGAACCGAAAACCTATAAAGTGTCATAACTAAGTCATAAATAAAGATATTAAAGTGAAATTTGACACAAAGGATCGCATTAGGGAGATGCATATTTGGAAGTAATTTGTTTGGAAAAGTGGGGGTGGCACCGCCCCTCACTAAGTTTTTTGTACATATCTCGGAAACTACTATAGCTATGTCAACCAAACTCTATAGAGTCGTTTCCTTCAGGCATTTCCATATACAGTTCAAAAATATATATATTTGTCTTTTACAATCTTTTTTCAATCTTTTATTTTCAGGTTTTTGTCTTTTATAATCTTTTTTCACTCTTTTATTTTCAGCTATTAATAATTCTTTTCTTAATTACTCTTTTTTCAGATGAAATTATTTTTTGAAATTAAATATATTTTTATTTACACAATGTTTATATATTATTAAATTTTACTATTGATACAGTCCACTATTATTAGATATCTGTGTTCAAATATATTGAACATACATGTACATAAACATAAACACATACTAAAAATGCATTGTCATGCAAAACAATAGCATTCAACAGACAATAACACAAACATTACAAAGGATAAGATGTTTACATATGATAACCCATGGGTTCTTAGAAAACATTGTAGCAACTGTCTGTAAATGTATAGCGGGATTCTGTAACCAGTCTCTAGTCTCTATTTGAGACATTTTGAGGCAAAGTCTCAATTTGAGACTAGTTACTATTCACTAAACAGTCTCTAGCGTTAGTCTCAAAATATTGAGACCTGGTAGTTAGCAGGTCACAAAACTAAAAAGAACTCTTGTCTGCCATTTTGAATATACTGAATAGAGATCATCATAGATATTAATCGATTGTCGTTTCTTTATATTTTGTAAGCAACTCAAACACGAAAAGGTTAAAAATAAATCAATTTTACATAAATTTCGTAAATATTATGAAACAAAGTCAACATATATTTTTATTTTCATTGATAATTATGTTTTTTGACTATGTTATAGAAAATTTAATATTTGTTATCGACATATTTATTTTCATTCAAGTGTAAAAACATCTCTGAATAATGAAATGTAATAGATTTTGTGACTGTCACTTACAGAATAGCAATATCATCTCAAGTCTCAAAAATTGTCTCTAACTTAAAATCTCAAATTTAGAGACTTGAGACTGTCTCAAGTTACAGAATCGCACGGTTACTCACATTAAAACAAATCCAAGGTCACACAACATGTGCACTTGAAAACAATACCATACCATGTAGCATAAACAATATGCTACATATAGTACATATGAACATACACACATACACATATATTAAGATAGTTCTTAAAATTGCATATAAATAAGTGAAAATTCTAAATAAAATCAGAATGAAATATTTCTCAGCTCAGTGAAGGTCTTTTCATTTCCCCCCACCAGTATTAAGGTTTACTAAAATCTTCATTGAGCTTTTAAAGTTTGATCTTACAAATCAAACAGTTTGATTTTATAATTCAAACACAATGTTACCGTTAATATATTTAATTACAATAAATTACAATTTTTTATGTAAATATGTATCAAAAATTATAAAATTAATAATTTAAAAATTAAGAAATTTTAAGAAATTTTTAAATCAGGAATCAAAAAATGAAACCCTGCATCAGCTGTTTAAAATGCAACACTGCAGCAGCTGTTTAAAATACAACCCTGCATCAGCCGTCGATTGAGGACAGATATACATTTTTATATGGCATTGCTGAATGAGCGCAACAGAGATGTATGATCAAATGTATACGTACGTGTGAGGAGAAAGCAGGGTAGAATCTTCACTCGGCCTATTGCAAAGTACTCACATGTTTACCCACTGATTATCTGGTGTTTTACCCGCTCATGGTTGGCAGGGGTTATTACTCGCCATATGTGTGTGTGTATGTGTGTGTAAACTCGCCGCATTTCATAGCGCATCAGCACTTCGGCTGCATGTCGAATAATTAAAAACTTAAAGTAAATGGAGTGGAGCCTTATGAAAAGTACAGAGGGAGCGGCGCATTATTGCGGCAAAAGAAGTCCGCTTAATTTTATCATGCAAATATGCGGCTTTCTTTTGATGGCTGATTCCTGTGCTGATATAATATATATGTGTATATATAGTGGGTATTACCACAATATAAAGTAAGGAATTTTTAGTCGCGAATTGATCCTGCTTTCCTCCATTGACTGGCCTCCAAAAGAGGGTTTTATCATATCAATCTGCGACAAAGATTTGTGGTATCTTGCAGATAATTACCCCAACTCACAGTTCCTCTTCTTCTTAATTGGCGTAGACACCGCTTACGCGATTATAGCCTAATTAACAACAGCGCGCTAGTCGTTTCTTCTTTTCGCTACGTGGCGCCAATTGGATATTCCAAGCGTAGCCAGGTCCTTCTCCACCTGGTCCTTTCAAGGGAGTGGAGGTCTTCCTCTTCCTCTGCTTCCCCCGGCGGGTACAGCGTCGAATACTTTCAGAGCTGGAGTGTTTTCGTCCATTCGGACAACATCTTTTAATTCGCTGAACTATGTCAATGTCGTCGTGCGATATTCGCGGTGGCCAACAACATTAAGCTTCACACCATCAAATTCCATTGTACTTGAGTTGAATTGTTGAGACGGTCCAATATAGTAGGCGTTTATATGTCTACAGTAGGGTGGGTCGATTCCGGACTTTTTTCGATTCGGGATTTCTAATAGTGCGGAAAAGTTGCCTTAGTACTTCATAATTCCAATGCAACTATTTGTTTTGAGATCGGATTGCATCTTTAACCCCAACTCCGGCCTTGAAATTTCGGAAATTCGCCTAAAATCGTGAAATTGTCTACCTAGCGCCTGAAATACGCATCTCATGGCAAAATAAAACAAAAGTTATTTATCACGTCATTTGCTACCGAAATAGTATATGTGATCATGGCCGTAGGACGAACCGTTCCCGAGATACGAGCGAATAGGCGGCGCGCCACAGCGCAAGGTGAAAATTGTTGCACCTCTCAGCTAACCTGAATTGGTCACCCAGAACCCACCGCGTGGAGGTGGCTGCTCTTCGGGTTCCTCCCAATAACAGCTTCTGATATTTTATAGAGATAAGCTTGGTCTGCGCTAAGTTGGGTCGGGTTAATAACCTCAGAAGGTAATTGGCAGGATGGAAAACTTTCAAATTTGACAACAGCCAACTTCTCACAATCAGGGAGCAGTTTACCTATGTCGCCAGAGAATGTATTTGGACTCTTTGAGACACCATCTATGTGTTCGAAAAGAGCACGAAATGGAAGTTCGTTGAAATGTAGAAGACAAACAACCCACTGTAATGGCCTACCTATTCTTTCTTCTAGTTTCCGAATGATTCCACCTTTCAGTCTCATCCTCAGCTGACCCAGAAGGGGAGGTGACGTGGCCAAAGTAATGACAACCAGGTTCCGCTATAAGAGAAATATGTTCCTTTTTGACAGTGTCGCGGTAGTACTTTTCACCTTCGCTGACGTGTGTAGTGTATTGTCTTTGCGGCCGTCAAAATACAGCCCATATACAGAGTCAATACTTTCGGTGTTTTGGAGCTTAACTCCAACACTTTTTTTTGCCCGACTAATCTTGCATTTGTCAGTGACAAAGCTAGCCTGATCCTCTGTTATCAAACATGCTTTTTGGCATCCAGAAAAGCAGATGAAACAATCAATGCCACTGCTCTATCACTTACTCCAAATCTTTGGGCAGCTAAAGCAGTGTGTTCTAAGACCAGTGTGTTTTGTTTGGTTTTAGAGGATGGAAGAGAAAATTCATCATCAGCATCGTTTTTAGAAAAATACATGTGCGACGCACCTACACTGTTGTCGTCTGTATGAGAGTCTGGCTGATCTGAATGGTCACGTGTTCTAGCTGATACTTTTATGGTAAGTGCTGATGTTGAATGACGTTTTGAAAGCTTTTCTTTACGTTCATTTTTCTTTGTAAACTTTTTTGTTTCGGGTAGATCAACACTTCCAATGCGACCAATTCTTCTGGTTCTCTGGTCCAAGAGAAATGGTTGTTGATTGATAGGAACTTTCCTTTCCTTTGGACAAGTGCAAGAAGAAAAATAAATGCATTTACAAGCAGCGATGTCAAATAATTTTCCGGCAGAAGAGACAAAGTCGTCTCTTTTAGAGCTCAAACCTATTGGGTTCCTTAAAAACATTTGTTTAAGAGTCAGAAATTTCTTATGGTATATGGTGAGCATTTGTACAACTCTGGTGTGTGAAACTATCGGAATAAATGACTTTTTGAAAGTATTTTCAACCTTTTTTGCGACTATTTCTGTAACCTCTTTACTCCTAGGTTCATAGTTGTCGCCTCGGAGTCGCCCTATACGAAATCTTTCAAACTGATAACACAAAAGAACATCCTGGTAAGTAGGTAACTGGGACTCAGAGAGATTGTACGGATATATGCCAAACACAGGACATTTCTGTCTAAATTTAAATTTAGATACAGTCATTTTGAGTTCTGTGTTCTGCTTAGAGAATATAAGTGATAGCACTAGGCGAAATCGACGACAAGAGTGAAAGAACTCGATGAAAAAATATTTATGTGGAGACCAGTCCGAACGTGTCGTATGGCGCAGGGAAATTAATGTAAGTGATAGAACTCGGCGAAATCACCGACAAGAGTGAAGGAACTCGATGAAAAAATATTTGTGTGGAGACCTATCCGAACGTGTCCTTTGGCGTAGGTGAATGAATGTGAGTGATAGCACTCGGCGAAATCAACGTCAAGAAGTGTGGCCGCAAGCCGATTTTCACCTTGCGCTGTGACGATCCACATTTTCGCTCGTATCTCGGGAACGGTTCGTCCTACGGCCATGATCATTTCGGTAGCAAATGACGTGATAAATAACTTTTGTTCTATACATTTTGCCAAGAGATGCGTATTTCAGGCGCTAAGTAGACAATTTCACGATTTTAGGCGAATTTCCGAAATTTCAAGGCCGGAGTTGGGGTTGAAGATGCAATCCGATCTCCAAAAAAAAGTTGCATTGGAATCAGGAAGTACTAAGGCAACTTTTCCGCACTATTAGAAATACCGAATCGAAAAAAGTCCGGAATCGACCAACCCTAGTCTACAGGTAATGTTCGGCAAATGAGAGTTGATTTATCATATCTATTACTTCATTCAGTGTTTTTGATTGCACTTTTACAAAGTTTTTTTCAGTTCAATGCGATCTGTTTTACATTCTAACAGACCTTTAAACATATTTTCTGGTCCCGAAGAAATTAAACAGAACTTCGACAGATATTCAGGTACTACAGCGAATAAAGTTGCTAGTTTAATACAGGCTAAGAAGAAACCATGAAATCAAATGTGGAACCTTTCTTGCCTTCGGACTGAGTAGTCAATTGAAAAGTAAAGCACCATCTCGACGAACAAATACTAAACTTCACAAGACCCTCATCAATGCGTGCTGCCATATCGTGCATGGACAATGACCACATCTGATAAGTCATATTGTCCGGATGGATGAGATCACTTCAGCATTGAAAGCTTTCGATTCAGTAACCGCCGGTGAAAGTAAATAAAAAAGAATACCTCCACTCCGTTAGAGAGATCAGGTGACAAAGAACTTGGCTACATTTGGTATCTCCTACTGGCGTTAAATAGCACGCTGTTGTTAAATCGATCACTAAAGAAGAAAATAAAAAAGTTCATCTGTTAGTCCAGTCAAAATAGACATTCCAGGTTGCATAAACTCCCAACAAGCTGGATTTTTGTGCAGGCCTTGGATGCGTCATTACAAATGACAGGTCAAAAGTCCCCATCGATTGCGCTTGTGCGTTGCTTTTTATTCGAGGCCAAAGGTCACAAATTGCGTTTTTTGGGTATATCTCTGAAACAATGAGAGCTACCGAAAAATGGTTCCAGCAAAATTTATAGATCGTAAAATTGCCTACAAAAAAGATCTCAGCAGGAATACTCCACAATATATTTTGATCTAAAGAATATAATCGAACACTATTTTATTGATGAAATTTTATTTTTTATTTAAATTTAATGAAAATTTTAACAGCAAGAAAATTACATCATCATTTATCATCAGATTCTTCATACTCACACGTTTCTTTCTCTTCACTGTCTTCTTCCTCTTGCTCGATTTGTGTCGACTGCTCCAAGAAGAGAGGTATATCTGTTATATCCTCATCAATTTCAAAACAATCTTCATCAATTGTTTGTGCAGCCTATTTTGCAATTACAAAAAATTGTATTGAGTAATTTTTCTGGAGCAGGTGGCAGTAAAGTCTGGGTTGTCTCCAAACTATTATTTATCAATTTCCAGACCCAATCTTCAGGATTTAGATCATTACCTAGCCACAATTGCACTTGGTAAAACACACGAAACAAGTGTTGATAAGCAGAAGCAGATGTTGGAGGGAGACAAGATAACTGTACTCTCTTATTGCTTCTTGTATTTTTCACGAAACTCAAATATCTATACTCGTCTATCGATTCCATTTTTTGGAGCTCCATACATAGCAAGAAGAACACGAATTACATTGTTCTCTCGATCTCACACAGCACTTTGTAACAGGTATCCTCCATCGATGATGTAGGTAGCATTTACACTTTCGATATCAATGTTCACACTTTGAAAGCAATCATAAATGACTGACTTCTGTGTCTTATAGCCCTTTACACTTACTTGCGCATTTGACGAATGTTAATGCAAGTTTGTAATGCACAAGAACTCCGTGCATTTAGCTGAATTTACCAAATTTGAGTAGGCAACACTGCTCAAAAACACCCGATTTTTGCTATTTTATGACAGATGTCGCTTGAAATCTGCCGCCATGTTTGTGTTTACAGCTTCAGAGGTAAACAGTTTTTATATTGCTAATTAAATTATGTGCAAGTACATATATTAACAAAAACTTTAAATATTTTTAGTTGGCAGAAAATAAACAACTCACAGTTTGCTATTCATTTTTCCAATATTTTTAATAAATAAACGAATTTCACTATCAGCTGTCTAAATGCACAAGTCTGCCGTCTGTTACCATAAAATTGCAATGCGAATTAGCGTTGTTTAAGGCGCATTAATTTTGCTCGTCTGACAGGGCTATTACGCATTCCAATTGCATCAAAAAGCGATAAAGCATAAGGTGCTAAGTCGTACCCGAAGAACTTTTCAACCTCATCTTCAAATGTCTTCGTAATACTCATGCGTTGAAATAATAATACAGGATCTATTGGGATCTTCTCATCATGAATCTTCATGGTACTGTTCACAGATAATAGTGGTAGTACTTTAAAAATCGAATATAATTCACAGGCACGTCTATTCACTACGAAAACCCGTTAAAAACTGACTGCATTTACTAAAGCTATGTTCTTCGGGAAAAGCAGGTATAAGCTGGTTTCGACCAGAAAAATGGAGAGTCGCAGGCAGATGTTTCTCAAGGCCAACCGCCCAATAGAATTAGGGACGGACGATGACTCACTCATAACTGTATATTTTTCACGTACCTGTGTGTATGGAACAAAAACCGCAAATTTTGTGACCTTTGACCTCCTATAAAAAACAACGCACAAGCGGGATCAATGGGGACTTTTGACATGTCATTTATAATGACGGATCCAAAGCCTGCACAAAAAGCCAGCTTGTTGGGAATTAATGCAAACTTGAGTTATAATTTAGCCTATTTTGACTGGACTATGTTCATTTATTTGAATTTATCACTATTTCTTTATAATATTGACTCCATTATAGCTTGAGACCTTCACTCCAGTTGAGATACAAAGGTGAGAAAAGAAACTTAGCGACAAAAGTGGTGCTTAATTTCCTTAATTAGCACCGTCAGGGCGACGACTTGGCTGAGTGTCATTAATAAACCGGCATTAGGTGAGAAATTCCTCACCGCTGACTCGCCTCTCAACATATAACTGTTGTTTTTATTTATTCTAATTTTCATCACTTATTGTCCGCAACCAAGTCGCTTGCTACAACAAAATGCTAAGTTGGAACAAAAATATTCGTTAGGTTTTGTTGCGCCGGCCTTTCTGAAAGTTTATCCGGCGGCTTCTGTGTTTGATTTGGTTATTACTTTGCAAATGAACAAGAGCCGACATAACTGATGATAAGCAAATTGATAAGCTAAGCCGAAATGAAATCAGCAGTAATGGATTTCATTGCCGTTAAGCCAAATAAATCAGACCAAAGTTGGATAATAATAAATTAGTAATTTCTGAAGATGACAGGAAGTTTTTGAACCGAATTCGGAACGACAATCCGTTTGGGAAATAAATAGTCGAAATACATGAGGCAAAGAAATGCTAAATAATCCCAGGAGAGAGTCGCTCTTTAACAAAAAAGGTCTAATGTACACAGACAGACCTTCGTTTTTTTGTTATTTTACATTTCCTCAAAGTCAAAGCGATCGTCACTCACTCGTTCATGCCCACATTTTAATTAGTAGATTAAGCGCAGACACTTCAACACACAAAACTTGGTTTTAAAATATCGGACCAGTTCACGCGTTCACGGTTAGTAAACGCAGAAAGTGTTATATTTATTTTTATTCCACACTTCCTCTTTGGAATTATTACTAAGAATCTCTCAGCTGAGTTTATTAGATTTTTAACTTTCCACCAACTGCTGACTTCCGACCAGATGTCCAACCACTGGTCGCCGACTGAACACGATCAGCTCACATGCAAGAAGGAAGGGCTAATAAGTCAAGAAGATCACCACATATCTTCCCTTTTAGTATGTGAAACCTAGACACTTAAAATTTTATCTCTGTAATTTTGGTTACAAACGAACAGACCATTCTGCGAGCGCAAGATTAATGGACACAGACAAAGCATTTGACCACTTAGTAAGTTTGTAGCCTATATATGAACTTTAGAAATGCATGAAGTAAGACGAAATATTGACATATGTATATCGATAAACATTCTTAGATTTTATTGTCACAGTTCCGAATCAAATCAAAACAACATCGTCAACTCAATATTTTTCGGAGACCGGAGTTCAGAGACGTAATTTTTGGATTTGAACTGAAAAAAAAGAGGCTTATGATTGTACCGAGTTGACGCTTCCTGTATTACAGCTTTTTGACCTGCGACATCTAAAGTTTGAGGTTATTGGAATTATTTTACTGATTTGGATTCTAAACAAACAAGTATAGCGGGAAACTTTAGGAAACGTTAGCGCTAAATTTATGATTTCCGAGCTTCAGCAAAATCAGCTTAGCGGACGATAGCTCTTTTTTGAGTTTTAGAAAAATCACTCTTTGCTGGCGTGTACGTACGGTATTTCATAGACGGAGCTCTTTTTACGAGTGCGTCCTTTATTCTCCACCTTTCGGACCATATTGTTTAGGTCTCCGAACCAAAGAAGCCCATAGTACTATTGTAATAATATTGTGTTTAAAGCTGCAATAAGTGTAGGCTTAAAGAAGTACTATTTGGAAAGCTACATACAGATTGATAGGTTTATCAATTTAGAGGATCGCTTGTTAGTCCTAAGGGAACTAATTTTGAAAAAATAGTTCTAGCAAGCTCAATTTATATTTGGGAAAAACGTATGAAGTTATTTTATGTTCGCACCAAGAAGAATTTATAGGAGCTTTAAACAGATAACACTCGTCATACAGTCCTAGAAAATTGGTTCTCAGTCAGTTCAGTTCAAAATGTGCTCGATTTTAAAGGTAACAGTTATTTATATTTGATCCATCTAAAAGTAGATCCAGCGCTAATATGCTCATTTAGGAACCCTTTTAAAATGACAATAGATAAAACAAACTTTTTTCTAAGTGCGGTATGTTAGGCTAGGTAAATAGGCTGATTTTCGTGAGGCCACAAATAATTCCACTTAGACTACTAAAGACGCTCGTTAGTTGTGATGCCCACAACACTTAAGAACGGTTCAAAAAGACCTTGGTATATCTGCAAAGCGTCTAAAGCCAGCCAGAAATTTCTTGAGCCAGCTAGTATCTACTTCAGCCAATACAGCGGGTTCAAAGAAAGTATGACAACCAAGATAATTCAATCTTAATCTGGCGAAAGCTGCATAGATGAGGTGGAAACATCTAGACACTTCTCCGTCCAAATGTTTCCATCTCATCTTCCTCCCTGCAGATTTAACAAGTTGTATTTTCTATAATATCTGGTCTTAAAAAAAGCAATAGAAAGGGTCCAGTGAGGACACCTATCATTGTGGCTATGTGAACCTTGCTATAAGTTAGTGGTTCAATGGCCTTGCGTTCCCCTCTGCAAAACCACAAAACCAACGCTTACTGAGCTCGTCAGAGGCGTTATCAGTCAGGTTAAGGCCTGCATTGCAGTTCTGCTAGCGGAAAATACTCATGGTAACTTACCCAGCATTTACTCAGTTTGAGAAAAATGACAACAGCTGCAGTTGCAAATTATAAAAGCACTGAGGTTTTGAGAGAGTTCAATTTCAAAAGTAAGAGAATTAACTGTAAACCATTATTCTTAAAAATATTCGTGCCGGACATAAACGCGAATAATGTTTAGGGGTGCGAGTACGAGTTAGTTCAGGACGGGTTTTTGTTAATGGATCCAATTACCTTGCAAATTCCTTACAGACTTACAGCCCAAAACACCCTCAATTCCAACGACCTCAATTCCCATTTCGGACATAAGATATCTAATTGGGTCTGTACTAAACCTTGCATCTCTCGACATATATATATTATTGCGTGAGTGTATTTGGCATTTCCCAAACTTTGCGCTGCAACCAGCAAAGCTACTGCCGCTGTTGCTCAGGCTCCAGCCCCTGGGTGTCCCCAACTCTTTTTGGCACTACATAAAATACTTCCCCTTTGCATTGTGGCGAAAAAATAATGTTTATATGACTGCTCCAAAGCTACTAGTGTGAGACGCTTAAAAAAAAAAGTGGAGCACAGCGCAGCTTCAAAATCAGCTAGCAAAATCATCAACTTACTACTGTCACAACAACAATAGTGCCACAAAAGTATCATGACAGTCACAATTCAAGTGCGCAGCCATGAAATGCATAAAAATAAAACACAAAAAAAAAGTAGCTAAGCATCTTTACGAGTACAACTGCTAAGTATGCAACTAGTGAGTAAGTAATGATTGTGAACTAAATATATTTTGTGTTGGAAAAGTTCATGAAACTTGGAGAAAATTTTCAAAAAATCAAAAATAAAAAATCAAAAAAATGGTATTGAATTTAAAAATAGGAAGTGTTACGTAGGAGACAATCGCTGTTGGGAGGATCAAGTGAAGTTTTATTCTGTTATGTTATTGCAGTTGTTATTGTATTTTTATTTTTTGCAAATTTGGTCCACCACGACTTTGAGAAGTACTCAAATAGCGGAATAGGAAAATAATGGCTTCGAGTATAAAAAATGGCAATAAAATAAGGATCAAATTTAACAGGTTAAGAATTAGTGTGACAGCAGCTTTGATGGCCGTACAGTTAGGTTATGATGATGACGCAAGTGACTGCTAAGATCGGTTTGGAGAATTTAGTTTATGTCAATTTTGGCGCCAATTGGAGAATTTAGTTTAGCCAGTTCCTTCACCACCTCGTCTTTCCAACGGAGTAGTACTGCGTCGAATACTCTTTGAGGCGTAGTGTTTTTATCCATTCGAACCACTGACCTAACCAGCGTGGCCGCTGTCTCTTAATTCGCTGTACTATATCAATGTCGTCGAATATCTCTTACAGATCATCATATTGCGGTATTCGCCGTTATCAATGCGCAAATGACTATAAATCTTCTTCATAACCTTTATCTCGAAAACTCGTAACGTCGACTCATCAGATATTGTCACCTTCCATGCCTCTGCACCACATAGCAGGGCGGGAATTATGAGCGACTTATAGAATTTGGTTTTTGTTCGTCGAGGGAGGACTTTACTTTTCAATTTCCTACTCAGTCCGAAGTAACACCTGTTGACAAGAGTTATTCTCCGTTTGATTTCAAGGCTGACGTTGTTGTTTGTATTAATGCCAATGATTCCAAAATAGACGAAATTATATACGACTTCAAAGTTATGACTGTCAACAGTGACGTGGTTTCATGACGTAAGATATTTCGCTTTGCCATTGTTCACTACCATTTACTTCGCTAGGGTTACTTTTACTTGAACTTTGAGGTCTGAGTTCAAAGAATTTCTGAATCTCTTAAAATCCACTCAGTATAGTCGTTATTCCAAAATTTCGGAATGGAATATTTAGCAATATCTCATAACGAGCCGTTGCCTCTCACGATATCTCAGTTAATCAAGGTATCTGGATGCAGGATAGCTCTACAAATATATAACAATTTCGAGTTTGGAACTCAAATTTGCTTTAGAGAGAACTCCGAAGAGGCAATTTTATTCATAAATATTTTTTGAAGCGCCCATGAAATCGCCTCATGTTCGACAGGGTTAGGCCGGTTCGTAAATCTTTTTCTTAGACCATAAGTTCAGTTATAAAAAAATTATATGCTTATCTTGTCTTAATAAAATGACTCGGTTGTAGTCCTTGCATTAGTTTTAAAAACTTTTAGCTCTTGCTAGAGCCATCGCTGAAAATAATATAGTGGAGTTCTACGGTGAATTTGTTCAAAGGCCTAAATTATTCCCCGTAACGTCGTTTGAGTTTGCTGAATAGCCAGAAGTCATACGGAGATAAATCAGGCAAATACAAAATTACACGATAATCGAAGAAACATGTCAACAGAACCTTGATTTCTGACTTGCTTTGACGTGTTTTTGTCGGCTTCGGCTTACCTTTGCCACGACATTCGGCCGATTGATCTCTGTTTCCAGGCCGTAAGCATAAGTCCAAGACTCTTCGCCAATAATGATACGTTTTATAATATTCTTTTTGACGGAAAGCTTTGCTTCACAGATGTTACGCAACGCTGTTGTTTGAAAAAAATTTAGTGATTTTGGAACCAATCGTGCTTTTACTTTTCTTAGGCCCAAATGCTCTTTCAAAATAGTTGAATAATTTGGCTCATTGCAAAAACCGCCGAATGCACTTGATTTGGCACAAATATTCGTGACAGTCATACCAGCTTAGAAGAAAAATATTTCGACGAATGGGTTTTCGTGCGAAATTTAAAATGACAGACACTTAACATCCCAGACATTTCTATCTTCATTCTATCACGGTATTTCAATCTCAGCCTGGTAAATGTCGGGCAATAGACTTCCGCCAGGCAGTCCAAACTACTCTGGCAAAGAGCGTACGACAGTAAACCGATTGGACAATGTTCACTCGGTATTTCGGATGACCTTTTATGGTTCACTATGGATAAAAAAAGATCTCGCGATCACAAAAATAATGGTTGTTGATCAGCGCTTCCTGAGGAAGCTGAGGGAGGCTTTTAGTTTTTGCTAATTAGGTTATGCAGTCCTTGACTAGTCAGCGAGCTGGTAGTCTGAAACTAGAGTAGATGGAGAGCTCTCGACATAAAACTCCACCACCTGCTTTTCTTATAGTTTGTCATGAAACACAAGGACTTTGCAGCAAAAAAAATAGAGTTTCGACAGATTTTGTGCAAGTTTTGTATGGAACCTTAAGAAAATTAAAAGCATATCTCGGAAGGAAGATACCACAAAAAATTATAATATGAACCCACCACCCAATTGTGGATGAACTTGGTTTTTATTAAAAAGTTCCGCGATAACACAACTAACAACGGAGAAAACAACGGCAACAGGCACAAGCATAGCAAATAAAAATTAAAAATAAAAATAACAAGAACAAGAGAGAGGCAGTTGCTGGCATAGAGTAACTTGCTGCTAAAGAATCACTTCAGTTTATTTACGAGTACATAGAAGGAACTCCATTACCGCGCAGAAGAGCACACAAGCTGCGCCGCTTAAGAAAAAGGCAAAGCAGGGTAGCGGAAGTGCGAAGTTATGTAAATAGCAAGAAGTAAGTAAGTAGATATGTGAAACAAAAGCGAGTGAAATGGCGCAGATGAACACAGTCATATACACAAAAGCACATACTCACACATACACACTTTCATAAACTCACTCACATCCCCGCACAGATAACGCAATGCAGAGTAAGAGTATTTGAAATTAATATTTTTGCAGTACTGCTGGATTTTCGCATAAAAATTTATATGAAATTAAACATTAAGAACTATATTGCTATAACAAAGTAATTTTCAATATACTCAGACTAAATCCTCAATGAAAGCAGACAACTTGCTCTGAAGCGTAGAAAACTGAAAGTATTTAAGCCGGCTTAAGCTCTCGAGAATTCAATTGGTTGATTAGATGATACCGAATTCTCAGAAGCCTTTGGAGCTTTCTAAAATTTAAGAGGTAACTATTTTGGTGATTCCATAATAGTGCACGCAAGTTGCAGCTATCTCTGGCAAGAAGAGTTCTACAAATAAAAAAAGGCCATGTATATGGGACAAATTCAGTACAAATAAGGTGTTGTAGAACACTTCTACAAGAAAATGTATTAAACACGCTTTCGTCGTACATATAATTTTTATAGAAAAGTAATTCCTTATAAAAGTGAAACTCTTTGAAAATGGCTATATTAAATTAAAAAATGTACTCAACATTTTTCTCATCAGCTCTGTCAAACTCGGAAAGACCCTCGTCGAACCGTTCAATATCAGACAAGATTTAAGACAGGGGATTTCATCTTGTGTGCCAACAAAATGCGGGAAAATATAATGTGTGGCGCTTATCTGAACCGCAGTGAGACTGTCTACTCTGAAAATACCATACTACTGGGGTGAGCAGTTGGTATTAAGATCGTTGGTCTTGGTACAACTTGGAGAAAGAAGGGAAGGAGGTTGGTCTTGTGGTGAATGAGGGCAAGACAAAATTCCTTGAGGGTACACACAATGATTCTTACCGTCTGGGCAGCGACGAAACTTTTGGCAGCTATACATTTGAAAAAGTTAAGGATTTTGAATATCTCGGAACCAGCATAAATACCACCAATAATCTAAGCCAAGGGCAGAATAACACATGTAGTAGGTTCAACTTTGGGATCAATAGGCTCTCCCAAAAATTTAAAATTTCGCTCTGTCTCATTATTCCTGTCCAATTATACGTCCCATGGGCTATGTGGAATCGTAATTAAACATCACTTATAGCATTCTTGAGAACTGTTCTCCTCAAGACGGACGGTTCCGCGTAAGCGATGAATATTGAAGAAGGTGGGAATACGAACTGCTTATCTCTACGCGACACGGATGTAGTTAAGCGCATAAAAATCCAATGAAAGCGCTGGCTAGACTATGCTGTCCAGATGGAAGATAAAGAACACCGGTCCATTGTGATACATTAACCTTCTATACAATAGATGATAAGACGCTTGCAAATCGTCAAAGCGCTTTGAGCCTATCACAAATTTGTTGATGCGGCTAATACACATTTCAGAATAATTTTATTTCAAAATAGCGATACTAATTATTTACAAAATGATTACAAATTCATATATTTTTAAAGCGCAATAAATTATTTCCTCTGAAAATTGTAGCATACTTTGTGGCCCGTTTGTGGTTTTACGCATTCAACGCACAACACGCTGAAAAACAACAACACCACTCATACATTTTATCCCGGCGCGCCATATTGAATGCAACATAATAAGTTTTAAACTAGCACACATACGCGCACATATATACCACTGCTGCCCCAGCCTAATATAAGAAGTACTTTTTTATAATAAAATAATAATAGTAAATATGTCTATTTTGCAATAATAAATACATATATGTAAAATATGTAAAATAGCCTAACAAAATACGGTACCATGATCGTGTATATACAAACGCACATTTATATATACATGTATAAACATTCTTGGTATCGTATTTCCTAAATATTAAATTGCTTACTTAAGTTATGCCAGGCCGTTGATAGTAATAATGAAATGTCGAATCAGCACAACGGCTCTAAGTAAATTACGCTAAGCACAGTTTAAGATTGAAATGATATAATTTAATAAGAAACCTGACGGCAAACCGCACAGTACGGTGAATCGAAGTCTTTTATTCATACAAAAACATTTTCTGTTACGAACTGGCGCAGTCGGCTGAACAATTTTTTAAGAGATTACATTGTTGCCTTAGAAAATAATCAATGCCAAATTTTGTGAATATATCTTGTCAAATGTGAAAGTTTTCCATACAAGAACTTTTTTCCGATCGTTCAGTTTGTATGGGAGCTATATGCTATAGTGGTCCGATATTGGCAGTTCCAACAAATGAGCAGCTTCTTTAAGAGAAAATGACGGTAGCAAAATTTCAAACGATATCTTGAAAACCGAGGGACTAGTTCGTATATATGCAGACAGACGGACATGGCTAAATCGACTCAGCTCAACATACTGATCATTTATATATACTTATACTTTATAGGGTCTCCGACGCTTCCTTCTGGGTGTTACAAACTTCGTGACAAACTTAATATGCCCTGTTCAGGGTATATAAACATAAAAACAATAGAAAAACAGTGCATTAATTCAAGAATAAGCAAGAATTTTGCGTAAAAGAAAAGAAAAACGCCACAGAAAGCAAATAAAAATATGAAAACAGCATTAATATGCCCTGTTCAGGGTGTATAAACATAAAAACAATAGAAAAAACACTGCATTAATTAAAAAATAAGCAAGAATTTTGTGTAAAACAAGAGAAAGAAAAAACGCCACAAAAAGAAAATAAAAATATGAAAACAGCATTAATATGCCCTGTTCAGGGTATTTAAACATTACAACAATAGACAAAACACTGCATTAATTAAAAAATAAGCAAGAATTTTGTGTAAAACAAGAGAAAGGAAAAACGCCACAGAAAGCAAGTTAAAAATTTGAAAAAAAAGTAAAATAAAAATTGCAGCAAAGGCAAGAATAACAACAACAGGAGTAGCAGCAAAGACAACAATAACAACAACAAGAATAGCAGCAAAAGCAACAATAGAAGTAACAGTAGCAACAATCAATATTACCATCAAAGCCAGCAGCAACAACAGTAAGGTAGAAAAACACTAATACTATTACACTCTAGACATTAAAATATTAAAATTTAAAAATATATACAGCTATACTCGCTTAAACTAATTAACTTCAGAATATACAATTATACAAAGCATTTTGCCAAAAGTAATTATTTTATAAGTGTGATTTGAAAAAAAACAAGTAAGGAAGGGCTAAGTTGGGTGTCACCGAACATTTTATACTCTCGCATGATAAAGTGATAATCGAGATTTCATTATACGTCATTTACATATTTTTCAAATACCGTATTTTTGTAAAGTACTACATATATATTATACAGAGAAGGCATCAGATGGAATTCAAAATAGCGTTATATTGGAAGAAGGCGTGGTTGTGAACCGATTTCATCCATATTTTGTACATGTCATCAGGGTGTTAAGAAAATATTACGTACCGAATTTCATTGAAATCGGTCTACTAGTTCCTGAGATATGGTTTTTGGTCCATAAGTGGGCGACGCTATGCCCATTTTTAATTTAAAAAAAAAAGCCTGGGTGCAGCTTCTTTCTGCCACTTCTTCCGCAAAATTTAGTGTTTCTGACGTTTTTTGTTAGTCGGTTAACGCACTTTTAGTGATTTTCAACATAACCTTTGTATGGGAGGTGGGCGTGGTTATTATCCGATTTCTTCCATTTTTGAACTGTATATCGAAATGCCTGAAGAAAACGACTCTGTAGAGTTTGGTTGACATAGCTTTAGTAGTTTCCGAGATACGTACAAAAAACTTAGTAGGGGGCGGGGCCACGCCCACTTTTCCAAAAAAATTACGTCCAAATATGCCACTCCCTAATGCGATCCCTTGTTGCAAAATTTCTTTAATATCACTGTTTATGCAGCATAGTTATGACACTTTATCAGGTTTTCGGTTTCCGCCATTTTGTGGGCGTGGCAGTTGGGTCGATTTTGCCCATCTTCGAACTTAACCTTCTTATGGAGCCAAGGAATACGTGTACCAAGTTTCATCATGATATCTCAATTTTTACTCAAGTTACAGCTTGCACGGACGGACGGACGGACAGACAGACATCCGGATTTCGACTCTACTCGTCACCCTGATCACTTTGGTATATACATATAACCCTATACCTGACTCTTTTAGTTTTAGGACTTACAAACAACCGTTATGTGAACAAAACTATAATACTCTTCTTAGCAACATTGTTGCGAGAATATAATGAACAAAACTATAATACTCTCCTTAGCAACATTGTTGCGAGAGTATAAAAATTATAATAATAAAAATTAATCTTAATACTGAATTAAGTTAAATTTAAAAGTACACCAAATATAATGGCAGAACAAATAGAATAGATCACGAAAGAAATTTCGGAACTAAGGGTACACAGCATAGCGGAATTAAGTAGAAGAATAAAAGAAATAATAGATAATATAACATAATTTAGTGCACTAAGTGAAAATGTTGACACTATGAAAGAAATTTTTTCGGGAATGCTAATTCAGCGAATTAAATAATTAGCAGCAGGGACATTTGAATATCCAGTGCAACCAATCACATCATTGACTGACATAACACATGAAATTTATAAATTTACTGGTTTGAATGATGGCAATTTAAATCCTCATCAAAAACTATAGGAAACAAATTTCCAAGTTAATACCAGAAATAATAGTATAAACAATAAAAATTTTCATTCGAGACTTACCACTTATCAAAACAGACCACTTTCGGGGCAATATCGCTCACAGCAAAATCAAAGCTTCTCAGAACGCTATCGTTCACAAAACCAAAATTCCTCAGGACAATAGTATCGTCCACAATCTGGACAACATCGAATGAGTTCCTATGGACAACAAAATAACCATACAAGAGAACCATCGGGGCAAAGTCATCAAAATTATTCAAAGCAAACTCAAGCTAATCAAAACTGTTATAATTACTCGAGACAGCAAAGAAGCTCGGAAAATAGTAGACAACAATTTCAGAGAAGGGGACCTGAACCCAAGGACGTAGAAAAATGGAGAAAATAATGCCGTAGCTGATTTCTTGAGTCGAATTGAGAACTCACCAAAAAGAAAAGAAGGTAACGACAATGAATCAAACCTGGAATTGTCAGAAATAATTCATTCAGCAGATGAAGAACTGCTTGAGCACTTCCGAATTAAAGAAGAAGTTGTTAATAAATACAAACTTCAAATTATATTGACATATAGCCCAAAAGCTCAAATGCAAAGACTCCATGGAAGAAAAATAATGGAAATAAACCCAATGGATGAACAAGAAGAGAACAAGGAAACATTAAAAAGATACATAATAGGAAACGGAATAGTGGGAATATTTTCCGAAGTATCTGAAGCGGATTACCATAAAATGCAAAAATTACTTATTGAAATTTTTGCTCAAGATAGAAATTTAAAATTCGTAAAATGCACAAAACGAGCCTCAGAAATAGAATAAGAAGAGGAGTTACATAAGCAAATATCTCTTTACCATATAAAAGAATCTATGTATAGTGGTACAAACGAAACGTATAATTCACTAAAAGATAAAATACATTAACCTAAATTTAAGGAACATATTCAACTAATAATACTATAACTGCCAAATCAAATATGATAGGAATTCAATAAAACCAAAATTTCAATTAACAGAAACGCCTGAAAATAAAAATGAAATAGGGCACATTGATATTTTTCATTTCAAGAAACAAGCCTTCGTAACAGCATTAGATAAGCTTACAAAATTTGCGGCAGTCATTTTTCGAATTTCGGTAAACCAAAGAAAGTCATTATAGACAACGAATTTAAGGCAGAACGATTACTGGCATACCTTTGGGATGAAGGAATACAGGTTCATCTCACAAAGCCAAACAGCCATTCAGGAAATGTGGAACAGGAATTGAGGACCCTGATCTTTAAACAGAGATGAGAATGAAGATTGTTGTAGGAAATTATAACGATCGGTACCATTCTACCATCAAATGCACACCCCGAATGGCAAGAGATGAAGTGTCTTCCAACGTTTTGAAGATGAGAATGGAAACGTTCAAAAGAAACAGTAAATGTAAAAGGAACAAAGAAAGGGAAGACTATATAGCAAGAAGAGAAGAAGGTCCATTAAAAAAAGAAAGAGGGATAAAAAAAACCAAACGGTTATAAAATAATAATTTTATTTTTACAGATGACGGGGACAATTGTGTTTTTTTCCAGCTACTATAACATTGGTGGCAGCACTCTTGCAAATCACACCAATAGGCATAGAAACGGAAGACATAAAAACAGAAATGGTCGACCAGATTAAAGAAAATATTGGGCAGTAGGCAGTGGGTAGGTCTAAACGGTGAGCAAATAAGGAAAAACTGCGAGTAAGAAAGAGTAAGACGACAATTCCATTTTCCCATATAAAAGTTGACTCTAATATATAAAAATTAACCGGGTTTTCCTTCCTGACGCTATAACTCCAGAACGCATGAACCGATTTCCACGGTTTTGCATTCGTTAGAAAGGTCTCGGGTTCCGTGAGGTTTATAGCAAAGGAAATTCAGGAAAAATTTCAACAGAAAAGCGGGAAAATAGAAAAACAAAAAAAAAATGTGTTGGTAAGCGCATAACTCAACAACGCCTGGACCAATTGGGCCAATTCTTTTTTCTAAATGTTCGTGGAGGTTCAAGGATGATTTTTACGAATGAATGTTTGTTTGTTAGTAACGTTAAGAGAACGGCTTCTGCAATCTTGATGAAATTTGTAGAGGTTTTTCGTTGTGGATCGGGGAAGGTTTGGAAATAAAAATACCTTATGCTTTTCATGAGGAAAAGTCTGAAAATTGGAACATTCCAAAAACTAACTTTTTTCCATACAAATAATTTTTCAATTTTTGTTTCTTTTGTTTTTCAATATTTTGATTTCTCAAATATTTGAATCATTCAATTGCGGTAGCATGCTTTTTTATTCCGGCTATTCAAAAGAAAAATTATTGAAAATTGTTCAGTGAAAACTTTTTGTTTCAATTACAGATTGAAATTTCTTACGAAGCCACGAAGAGGTCGCGCTAATATCGGTCGGCGTTCTTTTTGCCATCAACGTATGACAGCCCAAGACACATGAACGACTACTCCCAGGATGCGATGACATACATGTGGAATTATGGAACGCGGTCAAGCGATCGTCACGATGTCACAGCACGATTTTTCAAACAACAGCAGCGATGTTTGTTGGACTTTATCTTGAAGCAACATAAGGTACATATATATGGTGCTGTTAGATGCTGAATGTATTCTGTTGAGTAGCAAGAAAAAAGTTTGCCGCACGCACACATTCTTCTTTGGATGGTGGATGGTGGGGTGAGAAAGATACAGTATTATACCAAGTGGTGAAAACCAATATGGTTCATGGACCTTGCGGACACCACAATCCCACTTCGGGTTGTATGTCTGACAATATATGCACGAAGCACTATCCAAGTGCTTTTCTTTCGGAAACTCAAACTAGAAATGATTGATATCCACTGTATAGGCGTCGCTCACCAGACGACAATGGCAGAACATTCAGCATTCAATTTAGAAGAATGAATATAGGAGTTGACAACACATGGATCGTACTATATTCACCATTATTGTCTAATTCACATTCAAAACTCATATCAATGTTGAGTATTGCAGTTTGGAGTAATCGATAAAATACGTTTGTAATTACGTCACCAAAGGAAGTAACATGGCGGTTATTGGTCTTGAACGATACGGTCGATACGTAAACTGCAATAAAGCGCTTTGTAGGATATTTTCTTTTGCAATTCATGAACGTTTTCCGACTGTTGTGCGTCTCGCAGTTAATTTGGAGTGTGCATTCCCAGAGAATACATAAACAGCTAGTGGAAACACCGCCAGCAACAAAATTAACATTAACAAGTTTTTTCTCATCTTTCGTCAGTGATCCGTTTGCGAGAACATTGCTCTATTCGGAAATACCATGATATTATACCTGGAATGCATCGTCAAAGAAATAGTTGCGCAGAAAGCAAGGCTAACCAGTAGATTGATATCCAGGTGTGATATCAACTAATGCATTAGGACGAATTTACACAATCCACCCGAAAAACGACGATTGTTTCTAGCTTCGGTTGCTATTGAATAAAGTTAAACTTTATTCGAGTCATTGCGTACTGTGAAGGGTACGGTGTGTGCAAATTTTGGAGAAGTAAGACAGCAATTACAATTGCTGGAACATTTTAATCACTGGAATAAAAATGAAGTTCGCACACTTTTCGCTCTAACATTTCGTCAAATCAGCCTTCAAATCCGCGTCAATTATGGGATATGAACAAAAATGACATTGCCGAAGACATTTTACATCGTCTTCGCTAAAAATTGGAAATGGGTCAGTTCCGGTGGTTCGATATCAATTCGAATGCCGTTTGTCAATTCACGAAAGATGAACTCCTCACAAATGTACGGATATTGGCCAAATTATTGTAACTACGATTCCTTAAGCGCACGCGCAATCTTAGCTACCAAAATACCGATGTTGTTGACTTAAACTGGAAGATTCAAAGTCAAATTCCGGGAGACTTGCGCAAATCAAAGACAAATCGATCGATCGTCTTGACAATGAAGACGACGGCGTGAATTATCCAGTGGAATTTCTAAATTCTTTGGAGAGGCTTGGTAGATGTTTTGATTCCCCGAATCCTCTGTTACCATTGGATTTACCCTTCCACACCAGAGCCGTATGGAAGCTCAACTGGTAGTAGTTTCCGCTACGAGGTCTGACCGAAGACTTAATTCTGGTACCACGGGAAGCAGGAGCCCTTGGAGTTCGCTCCAACCTGCTCGTGCGGACTGGCCCCTCAGGGAGTATCGTGGTGGTTGTGGTTAAAACCCAAATCGCGGGAAGAACTGACTTTGTCAATTGAATGTGGAGTTGCATTGCAACCGGGTGCCGTACCCAAGGCACGGCAGAGGTTTTAGATGGGCCTCGAACCCTACCAAGGTGGTTAGTGTGTCCATTCCACACTGCCAATTGGTACTGAAAGTGCTTAGCATTCTCAGGGCCCTAATCAACGCATTGATTTGATCCGCTGTGCTTTTGAGCGCCGTGGAGTAAGGCTGTCGTCAGCAGGTGCCCACGTAAAACACACCGGACGTTACCCTTCCACACACAGGCAGTAAGGGACGAAAGCTCTATGCAAAGCTGGTCCACGCAAGTTTATAATCTGAAAAAAACAATGAATTGCTCATTTTGCCTCTTTCCAACTTAGCAAATCTCTTTTCAACGGTTGATTTCGCTGGTGCAGAGCCCAAATTCAACAGTTTTTTCCCTCCAAAAGCAATGCTTTATTAACACACGAAATGCTTTATGATCCATTTTTTTGTAAACTAACACAAGTTGCTTCATAAAAATGCTATAATCTAACAAATAGAAATCATATATGTAGATGGTAGTAGTAGAGTAGTAGTATTATTTATGTGTCAGCCACAGTAAAGCGTGGACGGGTCCTCTAGTAAAAAATATAAAAGCAAAAATCACGTCTATAACACCATATATAAAAGAAAGAAAGAAAGAAAAGAGGTTTGATAAGTATTGGGGGAACAGCCTATAAATGGATGTTTGGAGTTATGGATGATGATGACAGGCAAGACATTGTAGATCATTTGAAAATTATTGAAGAAAATAACCAGAATGCAATTGAAAATTTAAATAAACAAATAGCTATTAATGAACGTTTCAATAGATCATTAAACCTGTTGAAAGAGACCAAAAAATCAGATAGGAAACAATAACTAAACTCTCTAAATGGAATTATCAAAGAACAAAATATAGTAAGGAAAATTTTTGTATAATGACCAAATGAACAAACTAAAATTTTTAAAAAATAAAGTTCAAGAAATACAAAACAACATAGCGGCGGCAAAGTAAAATATGGTGCACCCAATTATGTTAACTGGGGAAGCAAAAAATTTGAAATTGATCTTTACAAATTAAAGTTGTCAAAAGTAGGAGTAGTAGTATATAAAAATCAAATTATTATATTTGTCATTCAGATACCGAAGACTTTTTTTTAAAACTAAAATTCAAATAATAACTCCCCTACCAAATAAAAATAAATTACAGATTAATGAAAAAGAAAGAGTTGTTACCAAGACTGGCGAAAACTAATTCGATTATGAAGCGAGTAAATCATTAAAAAATTTAAAACTATGTAAAAGCTGTATATTTACATGTGAATTTATATACACTAACAAAACCACAATAATAGAAGTAAGTTAAGATATAGTAATAATAAGAAATACCAATAACGATGTAAAACAAAACAGAACTGTGATTATAGAAAAATCGCATTTAATAATAATTCCATAATTACATTTGTAAATTGTAAAACAGAAAGTTTGCAACAAATATATAATTACAGTAAGGGTAGAAGAAAACAACTAAAATAAAAACTTGTAAATGCAAGAACTCAGGAGATTTCTAACAGTAACGCTGGGGGAGTTGCGTCATCAGATGACTCCACCACTGATGCCCCAGCCTAATATATGAAGTGTGTTCAAAAAGTATCGCGAATTTTGAATTTTCGCGGGTTTCGTATATTCGAATTTCGAATTTTTTGTTGCGTTATGTTGGTACTCATGTCTCTCACTTATGCCGACAAGCTCGGCCATTTTGAATGTTCATTTAATTGTTGACAGCTGCTTTGCTTGCACGTGTTTTGGACCGTCTTCGATTTTTACCTATTCAAAAAAATGGATCAAAGAACCTGTATCAAATTTTGTGTGAAAAACGAAGTTAAGTGCGCGGATGCATTCCGAATGTTGACTGTGGCATACGGAGAAGCTACCCTGGACCGAAGCAACGTTTATCGGTGGTACAAAATGTTCTCAGAAGGCCGAGAAAATGTGAACAACGAAGATATTTAATTATCAATAAATTTTTTTAAAATTATTTGCCCAGTTGTCCATTTTATTTTCTCATGCATTTCAGTCGATTTTTGTATAGAAATTTGACCGGCGTAGAAGCAAAATGCGAAACAATCATTCATATATTATGTCGTTTGCACATTTGTCTGTATGTTTGCGAAAGCAAATGTTCTACAAAAGCATATTTCTATACTTAAACAAAATTATTTGAACCATTGTATATTTCTTACATGCATAACCAAACCATACTTAAGACAACGCCACGAAAGTGTCAATAGTGGTGTTGGTGGTAAGCACATAAAAAGTCACAATGTGAACGCAGGTTCGAATCTCGACGGACTTAGTCTTTAATTTTTGCATTTTAACATCGTAATACTATACTAATAAATATTTTTCTTACTAATAGAAATTAAATTTATCACAGCAATATACCTAATATACATATACATAATATTGGTGTGATAAATTTAATTTCTATTAGTACGAAAAATATTTATTAGTATAGTATACGATGTTAAAAGGCGTTCATCTTTCTATCCTATCTTGTGTATCTGCACATGCTCATATGAATGTATGTATACGCATGTGCGCGTTCAGAAATTCAAAGAATTCGCACAAAAAAAAAGAGAGACGAAGGAAATAAAGTCACATAAAATAGTTGAGAATTCGCAAAAATGAAAGAAAAATAATGCGCAAGCACACATAAGCATACTGTACTTATTGACCGCATTATTTTTGCGTCAAACCTTGGAATTTATTCATTAAAATCACCACTCAGAAGTCGTTTTATCAGTTGTAAGCGAGCGATTTTCGAAGAAACATCATTTCTAATATGCCACAACACAATATTAGAAATGAAGTTCATAAACCTCACGCTGTCAGATAAAACGATATATCTCGTCATCGCGGGTCGATTTCCAAAAAATTTAAATGAAGACTAACTACAGAAATGATCCTGTAAAGTATAGCCTTAATTTTTCAACGGCCAACGCAGAGTATTTCAACCAAAATATACGCAAAATAGTTGAGAATTGGCAGAAATGAAAGACAAACGAAAGAAAAAGAAGCATAACTTCAATAATGCACAAACATACAAACATACATATGCGCAGCAGCAGCAAGGAAAGAGGTAACAATCGGCGATCCATTGTATATTTCTTTCATGCATAACCAAACCATAATTAGGACAACGCAATACAAGTGTCAATGGTGGTGTTGGTGATAAGCGCTTGAAAAGTTACGACAAGCACGTAGGCTCGAATCCCAACAGAATTTATTTTTAATTGAGTATGTCACCAACCAAATTTTGAAACATTGTTCTACAAAAACAACAACAGCATAAGCATGGCAACATTGTGTTGTTGGTAGAAAAGCCGAGCTGTGCCGAAAGAAACGAACAAACGATCGCCGATTGTCACCGCTTCGCTTGCTGCTCGAACATCTTCGCAGACAAGGTTGCGTAGATTCATATTGAGCAAGGTTGCGCAACCTGAACCTATCGCAACCTTTTCCGAACTCGTATAAGAAGTATAACTTTAAAAAAATATTATCTCATGGGGATTACTTTGAAGGGGACAAAATAGATATTCATGAATAAATAAATAATTTTTGAAAAAACACAAAATTCGCGATACTTTTTGAACACACCTCGTAAGAGTACTTTTTAATAATAAAATAAGAATTGTAAATATGTGTATTTTGCAATAATAAATACATATATGTAAAATATGTAAAATAGCATAACAAAATACGGTACCATGATCGTGTATATACAAACACACATTTATATATACATGTATAAACGTTCTTGGTATCGTATTACCTAAATATTAAATTGCTTACTTAAGTTATGCCAGGTCGTTGACAGTAATAATGAATTGTTGAATCAGCACAACGGCTCTAAATAAATAACGCTAAGCACAGTTTAAGAATGGAATGATATAATTTAATAAAGAACCTGACGGCACACCGCACAGTACGGTGAATCGAAGTCTTTTATTCATACAAAAACATTTTCTGTAATGAAACAGAAAACGTAAATCGCGCGAATTAATTTTTACAATAAGTAAAAATGAGTCAAAAGAATATATTTTGAGCTGCACCAAAATGTGTACTTTTTATGTATACTCTTAAGACTAACTTATTACATGGTTCTTACTTCTATTTATACTAACTAGTATGTTTACTTATTACTAGTTGATAGTTTGTTAAGATACAGATTATATTATATGTTTAGGTTTGTTTACATATGTATATGTATATTACTTGCTTAGATACAATTGCTTTGTTTTAAGATAAGGTTGTTGTGGTATTCAAACTCAATGTTGTTCTGATACTTGTTTGTTTAGTATTGTTTGTTGTAGTGATAGTGCATTTCAATTGTTCGAACTCAAGGTTGCTTTGATGCATTCTGTTTACTGAAACAAAAGGTTGTTTTAATGTTTGTTACTATTATAAGGAATACGTTCCTTAACTCGTGCGAGCAACGAATTACATTACATTTCACATTTAATTACAGCGCAATGCAACAGCCATACATTGCTGCAGCGGCGATGCGCTGCGCAACTCCAGCGTGCCACAAACATATTAAGTACGAACAGACGCATTAAATGTGGCGTGGTGGATGTGTCATGCCGCTGTTGTTGCCAAATACACGTATCAGTTATGATGTGCATGGCTCCGTTTTATGCCCGCTCATGCTACCGCAGAAACGTCAGAAGGATTTGTTTTGCAAGCAATAGCGCCTTTAAGCTGAGCGCAGGCGTGCGGAAAATGTTGCGGAAAAATTATTAAATTTTGGCAAAAACTTCGCTGAAATGAGGAAATTTGTAGTCGAAATGTGCATTAGGTGAAATAAAATAAAACAAAAAGTTAAAAATTATAAAAAGTATAAAACAATTGACTAAATAAGCACGTTAAGCACCTCGCGGTTGAAATTTATTCGAAAGCAATTTCATTTAATTTTGTTTTTTATTTTGAAATATGAACCTCGAAGCAAGAAAATACGTTAAATCAAAGAAAGTCATTATAGACAACGAATTTAAGGCAGAACGATTACTGGCATACCTTTGGGATGAAGGAATACAGGTTCATCTCACAAAGCCAAACAGCCATTCAGGAAATGTGGAACAGGAATTGAGGACCCTGATCTTTAAACAGAGATGAGAATGAAGATTGTTGTAGGAAATTATAACGATCGGTACCATTCTACCATCAAATGCACACCCCGAATGGCAAGAGATGAAGTGTTTTCCAACGTTTTGAAGATGCGAATGGAAACGTTCAAAAGAAACAGTAAATGTAAAAGGAACAAAGAAAGGGAAGACTATATAGCAAGAAGAGAAGAAGGTCTACAAAAGAGTACGGCATAAAGATCAACTGTACTACCGAGTTAATCCACTAGAGAGGGATAAAAAAAACCAAACGGTTATAAAATAATAATTTTATTTTTACAGATGACGGGGACAATTGTGTTTTTTTCCAGCTACTATAACATTGGTGGCAGCACTCTTGCAAATCACACCAATAGGCATAGAAACGGAAGACATAAAAACAGAAATGGTCGACCAGATTAAAGAAAATATTGGGCAGTAGGCAGTGGGTAGGTCTAAACGGTGAGCAAATAAGGAAAAACTGCGAGTAAGAAAGAGTAAGACGACAATTCCATTTTCCCATATAAAAGTTGACTCTAATATATAAAAATTAACCGGGTTTTCCTTCCTGACGCTATAACTCCAGAACGCATGAACCGATTTCCACGGTTTTGCATTCGTTAGAAAGGTCTCGGGTTCCGTGAGGTTTATAGCAAAGGAAATTCAGGAAAAATTTCAACAGAAAAGCGGGAAAATAGAAAAACAAAAAAAAATGTGTTGGTAAGCGCATAACTCAACAACGCCTGGACCAATTGGGCCAATTCTTTTTTCTAAATGTTCGTGGAGGTTCAAGGATGATTTTTACGAATGAATGTTTGTTTGTTAGTAACGCTAAGAGAACGGCTTCTGCAATCTTGATGAAATTTGTAGAGGTTTTTCGTTGTGGATCGGGGAAGGTTTGGAAATAAAAATACCTTATGCTTTTCATGAGGAAAAGTCTGAAAATTGGAACATTCCAAAAACTAACTTTTTTCCATACAAATAATTTTTCAATTTTTGTTTCTTTTGTTTTTCAATATTTTGATTTCTCAAATATTTGAATCATTCAATTGCGGTAGCATGCTTTTTTATTCCGGCTATTCAAAAGAAAAATTATTGAAAATTGTTCAGTGAAAACTTTTTGTTTCAATTACAGATTGAAATTTCTTACGAAGCCACGAAGAGGTCGCGCTAATATCGGTCGGCGTTCTTTTTGCCATCAACGTATGACAGCCCAAGACACATGAACGACTACTCCCAGGATGCGATGAAATACATGTGGAATTATGGAACGCGGTCAAGCGATCGTCACGATGTCACAGCACGACTTTTCAAACAACAGCAGCGATGTTTGTTGGACTTTATCTTGAAGCAACATAAGGTACATATATGTATATGGTGCTGTTAGATGCTGAATGTATTCTGTTGAGTAGCAAGAAAAAAGTTTGCCGCACGCACACATTCTTCTTTGGATGGTGGATGGTGGGGTGAGAAAGATACAGTATTATACCAAGTGGTGAAAACCAATATGGTTCATGGACCTTGCGGACACCACAATCCCACTTCGGGTTGTATGTCTGACAATATATGCACGAAGCACTATCCAAGTGCTTTTCTTTCGGAAACTCAAACTAGAAATGATTGATATCCACTGTATAGGCGTCGCTCACCAGACGACAATGGCAGAACATTCAGCATTCAATTTAGAAGAATGAATATAGGAGTTGACAACACATGGATCGTACTATATTCACCATTATTGTCTAATTCACATTCAAAACTCATATCAATGTTGAGTATTGCAGTTTGGAGTAATCGATAAAATACGTTTGTAATTACGTCACCAAAGGAAGTAACATGGCGGTTATTGGTCTTGAACGATACGGTCGATACGTAAACTGCAATAAAGCGCTTTGTAGGATATTTTCTTTTGCAATTCATGAACGTTTTCCGACTGTTGTGCGTCTCGCAGTTAATTTGGAGTGCGCATTCCCAGAGAATACATAAACAGCTAGTGGAAACACCGCCAGCAACAAAATTAACATTAACAAGTTTTTTCTCATCTTTCGTCAGTGATCCGTTTGCGAGAACATTGCTCTATTCGGAAATACCATGATATTATACCTGGAATGCATCGTCAAAGAAATAGTTGCGCAGAAAGCAAGGCTAACCAGTAGATTGATATCCAGGTGTGATATCAACTAATGCATTAGGACGAATTTACACAATCCACCCGAAAAACGACGATTGTTTCTAGCTTCGGTTGCTATTGAATAAAGTTAAACTTTATTCGAGTCATTGCGTACTGTGAAGGGTACGGTGTGTGCAAATTTTGGAGAAGTAAGACAGCAATTACAATTGCTGGAACATTTTAATCACTGGAATAAAAATGAAGTTCGCACACTTTTCGCTCTAACATTTCGTCAAATCAGCCTTCAAATCCGCGTCAATTATGGGATATGAACAAAAATGACATTGCCGAAGACATTTTACATCGTCTTCGCTAAAAATTGGAAATGGGTCAGTTCCGGTGGTTCGATATCAATTCGAATGCCGTTTGTCAATTCACGAAAGATGAACTCCTCACAAATGTACGGATATTGGCCAAATTATTGTAACTACGATTCCTTAAGCGCACGCGCAATCTTAGCTACCAAAATACCGATGTTGTTGACTTAAACTGGAAGATTCAAAGTCAAATTCCGGGAGACTTGCGCTCATACAAATCGATCGATCGTCTTGACAATGAAGACGACGGCGTGAATTATCCAGTGGAATTTCTAAATTCTTTGGAGAGGCTTGGTAGATGTTTTGATTCCCCGAATCCTCTGTTACCATTGGATTTACCCTTCCACACCAGAGCCGTATGGAAGCTCAACTGGTAGTAGTTTCCGCTACGAGGTCTGACCGAAGACTTAATTCTGGTACCACGGGAAGCAGGAGCCCTTGGAGTTCGCTCCAACCTGCTCGTGCGGACTGGCCCCTCAGGGAGTATCGTGGTGGTTGTGGTTGAAACCCAAATCGCGGGAAGAACTGACTTTTGTCAATTGAATGTGGAGTTGCATTGCAACCGGGTGCAGTACCCAAGGCACGGCAGAGGTTTTAGATGGGCCTCGAACCCTACCAAGGTGGTTAGTGTGTCCATTCCACACTGCCAATTGGTACTGAAAGTGCTTAGCATTCTCAGGGCCCTAATCAACGCATTGATTTGATCCGCTGTGCTTTTGAGCGCCGTGGAGTAAGGCTGTCGTCAGCAGGTGCCCACGTAAAACACACCGGACGTTACCCTTCCACACACAGGCAGTAAGGGATTTGAAAGCTCTATGCAAAGCTGGTCCACGCAAGTTTATAATCTGAAAAAAACAATGAATTGCTCATTTTGCCTCTTTCCAACTTAGCAAATCTCTTTTCAACGGTTGATTTCGCTGGTGCAGAGCCCAAATTCAACAGTTTTTTCCCTCCAAAAGCAATGCTTTATTAACACACGAAATGCTTTATGATCCATTTTTTTGTAAACTAACACAGGTTGTTTCATAAAATGCTATAATCTCAATTAAATAGAAATCATATATGCAGATGGTAGTAGTAGAGAAGTAGTATTATTTATGTGTCAGCCACAGTAAAGCGTGGACGGGTCCTCTAGTAAAAAATATAAAAGCAAAAATCACGTCTATAACATCCATATATAAAAGAAAGAAAGAAAGAAAAGAGGTTTGATAAGCATTAGGGGAACAAAATTATAAATGGATGTTTGGAGTTATGGATGATGATGACAGGCAAGACATTGTAGATCATTTGAAAATTATTGAAGAAAATAACCAGAATGCAATTGAAAATTTAAATAAACAAATAGCTATTAATGAACGTTTCAATAGATCATTAAACCTGTTGAAAGAGACCAAAAAATCAGATAGGAAACAATAACTAAACTCTCTAAATGGAATTATCAAAGAACAAAATATAGTAAGGAAAATTTTTGTATAATGACCAAATGAACAAACTAAAATTTTTAAAAAATAAAGTTCAAGAAATACAAAACAACATAGCGGCGGCAAAGTAAAATATGGTGCACCCAATTATGTTAACTGGGGAAGCAAAAAATTTGAAATTGATCTTTACAAATTAAAGTTGTCAAAAGTAGGAGTAGTAGTATATAAAAATCAAATTATTATATTTATCATTCAGATACCGAAGACTTTTTTTTAAAACTAAAATTCAAATAATAACTCCCCTACCAAATAAAAATAAATTACAGATTAATGAAAAAGAAAGAGTTGTTACCAAGACTGGCGAAAACTAATTCGATTATGAAGCGAGTAAATCATTAAAAAATTTAAAACTATGTAAAAGCTGTATATTTACATGTGAATTTATATACACTAACAAAAAACCACAATAATAGAAGTAAGTTAAGATATAGTAATAATAAGAAATACCAATAACGATGTAAAACAAAACAGAACTGTGATTATAGAAAAATCGCATTTAATAATAATTCCATAATTACATTTGTAAATTGTAAAACAGAAAGTTTGCAACAAATATATAATTACAGTAAGGGTAGAAGAAAACAACTAAAATAAAAACTTGTAAATGCAAGAACTCAGGAGATTTCTAACAGTAACGCTGGGGGAGTTGCGTCATCAGATGACTCCACCACTGATGCCCCAGCCTAATATAAGTGAAGGTAATAGTTCAGTACGCGAATTTTGAATTCGCGGGTTTCCGTATGATCTGAATTTCGAATTTTTCGTTGCGTTATGTTTGGTAATTATGTCTTCACTTATGCCGACAAGTTCGGCCATTTTGAATGTTCATTAATAAAGTTGACAGCTGCTTTGCTTTTGCACGTGTTTCTGAGACCGGTCTTCGATTTTTACCTATTCAAAAATGGATCAAAGAATCTGCATCAAATTTTGTGTGAAAACGAAGTTAAGTGCGCGGATGCATTCCGGTCGTTGGACTGTGGTGCATACGGAGGCTGCCACTCGGACCGAAGAATACTGGTGGTAATGTTCTCAGAAGGCCGAGAAAATGTGAACAATGA